>NC_081423.1:45178173-45226046 GCF_949786415.1 Peromyscus eremicus
CTTGCCATCCTGAATTGGACTTATTTTATTTAATATGATGATTTCTAATTTATTTCTTTCTTCCTTCCCTTCATTTCTTCTTTCTTTCTTTTTTCTTTTCTTTCTTTTTTTTTTTTTTTGAGACAGGTTTTCTCTATGTAGTTCTGTCTGGCTGTCCTAGAACTCACATTGTAGACCAGGCTGGCTTCAAACTCAGAGATCCACCTGCTTCTGCCTCCCGAGTGCTGGGAATGAAGTTGTGCACCACCATTGCCCAGCTCATCGTCTCTAATTCCATCCATTTTCTTTCAAACACCATATCACCCCTGCACACACACACCTTGTCATGACATGTATCTGCAGTTTACTCCTCTGTATTCAAAGGTTCAACCAACTGTGCATGAAAAACAAAAACCCAAACAAACAATAACAGACAGACAACTTCCCCCAAACAACAACAACAACAACAACAAACCCTTAAGGCGTCCCATCTGTACAGCTGTTCCTCCTTAGTATTATACCCTAACCACCACATCAACGTTTCCACAGCGTTGCATTATGCCAGGGATGATCAGTAACCTGACATCATTTTACATGAGGGCTTGAGCATCTGTGAATCTTGGCATGTGTGTGGTGGGGCAGGTGGGGGGGCGGGTGTCCCCTGTGGCTACTAAGGGATGACCGTGTTAATGTAGCTAGTTCTGACACCTTGTTCTCCAGATGGCCTGCACCGTGCTACCTGCACCCCAGTTCTGACACCTTGTTCTCCAGATGGCCTGCACCATGCTATGTGCACCCCAGTTTTGACACCTTGTTCTCCAGATGGCCTGTACCATGCTGTCTGCCTGCCAAAGCACGCTAGGATTTTCCCTCCTTTTTTCTTGTTGCTAAGGTCAAGGTTATATTTGGTTTGAGTAACCTTTACTTGAAATGCTTTTGATGTTGAAGTATTTGTATAGATAGGAGCTATCTTGGTGACAGGAACCAAGTCTTGAAATCATTTATGTTTCATGTGTTTATCACCTGAAGGTAGTTTTCTACATTCTTAGTGCAACTTGGGATTTTCCATGAGTGGCATCATGTCAGCACTCAAAAAAAAAAAAAAAAATTGCTGCTGGGCGGTGGCAGCACACACCTTTTATCCCGGCACTTGGGAGACAGAAGCAGGCGAATCTCTGAGTTCGAGGCCAGCCGGCCTACCGAGTGCGTGAGAGGACAGCCAGGGCTACATAGAGAAACCCTGACTCAACAAACAAACAAAAACCAAAAAAACCCACCCCAAATAATAATAATAATAATATAAAGTAAAATGTTTGGATTTTTAAGTTTTGTAGTAGAGGCTTAAACCCTATGATATTCTGCTAATGAACACATCATAAGTACCCTACTATGTGTGGTAGGTACTGAGATGAACATGAAGGACAAGACTCAAACGCTCTTAAGCTTCATGTCTGGGTCAGGAGACAGATGAGAGAGCCGTCAGTAACGAAGAGGATGACAAACCAGGACAGGGTGACCACAAGGCTAGACAGGTAGGAGCTGTGAGCTGGGCATACCAGATGACACGTTCTGGAAGCTGATCTGAGTGAGGGGAGGAGCTTGGGGTGGGGGGAGAGAAAGCAAGGCCCTTTTTGTACTTCACCTGAAAGATCCAGTGTGGCTGGATGGTGAGCTCAGGGTTTCTCAGGGGTTTGTGGTCTTGAGGGGGATCGGGATGGATGCAGCAGGGACAGTGAGTTGTCAAAAAGTGGGAGTGTGACCAACAGCCCTGATACGGAATCCTGATACTTACATATCTGAGCCTGGCCATGACAGCGCCTTCACTATTGAGATGTGTCAGAGCATAAGAAACACTCAAGCATTGCAACTCATCTATGATGTAGCAGTGACCCTGGGAGGAAGAGCAGAAGCCCATAAAAGTCAGCTGCAGGCCAAGCTTCCATGTGATATGTGCACCGGGATCCTGAATAACAAACAGCAAAATGGGTTCAGCAGGCTATCAAAGGATAGGAAACCCAGAGAACATAAATTTCATCCCAGAAATGCCAGAATGTCTTAATGTTAGGACATATATTAGTTTCATGCAGTTTTCTAATTAAAGGGGGAAAGTTTCATAATCATCCCTGGAGGTGCTGGAAGGTTCTGGAAGGTAGAACTCATTTGTCTCATCCCTGGCATTAGTTTGTAGTGTTCTCTGCCTTCTTACCTTTGATTTCTCATTATTTCCATAACTTTGCATTCTCTGTCCTTGTGCATCTGTTCTGGTTGCCTCTGTGTGGGGTAAGTTATTCTCATCCCCCAGGTCTGGCAGCGCTGTTCTCTCGCATTTCCATAGAAATTTTCAGTTATCTCAGCACCCAGTGTCTTCTTTCCATAGCAGCTCAGCCCTGTGGCAGGCATGGGGTGGGGTGGGGCGGGGGACACAGAGAGGTAAGACAATGTGCAAGTCACAAGCTCTGCACCCTCAGAGTCTCTGCCCCATCCATTTCTCTCTCCCCCACTCTCCCTTCCCCCTTCTCCCCCCTCAACTTCCTCTCTCACTTTCTCCTTTTTCTCCCCCCCCCCCCCCGCCCCCGCCTCTCTCTTCTACAAACATCATTTTGTAGCTTCTTTTGCCAGCTGCCTTTGGCCAGGCAGTGGGAGGCACCTGTGGGAGTTTGAAACGTGCTGGCAGGGAGAGGCCAGAGTATTTCTTTTCTAATTTTTGCTTTGGACAGTGGTGCTGGGGTGGTCCCAGCTGGAGCTGTTGGATTCTGGCATCATTCACCGCCCCCCTTTTTTCTGAGACAGGGTCTCACTAAGTACTCCCAGCTGGCCTGGAATTCACTATGTAGGCCAGGCTGACCAGAACTCAAGAGATCCACCTGCCTCTGCCTCCTTAGTGTTGAGATTGAGGGTGTGGACTGTCACACCTTGTCCTCTGTCCTCTTAACTTGGCCCTTCTGGACGTACAGATGGTAGAGGGATCCTGCTGTGGCAAGTCTCTGGGCTGGTTCACCATCTGCTGGTCTTTTCAGCTCTTTCCCAACTTTGAGATCAGTCACTGTCTTAAGTTCCCTCTACTAAACTGCTTCTCCTGAATGACGCTCAAGAGGACAGCATTGGATGCTGCCTGGTGTAGACAAAACCCTCCCTGTGTGCTCACACTCATGGGAAAAGCAGACATTGGAATGACTATGATTTGTGTCCATTCTGTGATGCCTCTTTCTTTTTTGTTTGTATACATGTACGAGTGTGTATACACACACACACACACACACACACACACACACACACAGAGAGCGTCTAGAGTTCAGCCTCAGGTGTCATTCCGTGGGTGCTGTCTACCTTGTTACGTCCCCACCACTCACAACTGCCCCAGACAACGTCTCTCACTGGCCTAAGCTCTTTGATTAGACTAGGCTGGCTGGCAAGTAAGCTCCAGTCTCCTCCCGTCTCCACCTCCCCAACGCTAGAATCACAAACATGTATCACTATGCTTGACATTAAAAAGAATTTGTTTTAGACTTAAACTTGTTTTATGTGGATAAATGTTTTGCCTGTGTGCATATATGCATACCATGTGCATTCCTGGTGCCTGCAGAGGTCAGAAGAAGGCATCTGCTCCCCCCGGGACTGGAGTTATGAATGATTGTGAGCTACTGTATGGGCGCTGGGCCTTCTGTAAGAGCAGTGCTGTCAACCACGGAGCCATCTCTCCAGCCCCATGCTTTTGGCTTTTTGTGGGGATTTGGGACTCAAACTCAGGTCTTCATGCGTGCACAGTGAGCATTTTACCGTCCGAATTGTCTCCTCATCTCACTCTCTTGGAAAGTAGACTTTACTCTGGGCACAGGAATTGGCCAGAATGAGTCAGTTCAAAAGTGGACACAGTCATGTACAGGGGGATGATGAAGTGATGAGGGAGAAGATACTGCCTCAGGAAAAACAGGCAGTAAAATGACTACAAGTTGCGTCCACTCAATGCTCCCCCTTCTCTTTTCTTTTTCTTTTTCGTGTGTGTGTGTGTGTGTGTGTGTGTGTGTGTGTGTGTGTGTGTGCGCGTGCGTGCGCGTGCGTGTGCATATGGCTTACATACATGCAAGCAACGGAATGGGGCCTGGAAATTCCCTCACGGCTTGCAGAAGGAGCCAACAGGCTCACACCTTCACGTCAGCCTTCTGGCTTCCAGAGCTAAGAGAAAAGGCATTTTTTATCATGCTAGCCACCCAGGATTTGGTCCTTTGTTAGGGCAGCCCAGCAAATGGATGCATCCATGTCCCCCACTCAGCTGTAGACAGCTGTTCCTTGCTCCCTCCCTGGAGATTCCCTTGTTCTGGACAGTTCCTATAAATGGAATCATGCTTGCGTTCTCATCTGACTGGCTTTTTTTCACTTGGTTGAATAATTTCAGGGTTCGTCCGTTGCTGTAGCACGTAGCCTCACGCCATTGCTTCACGTGGAAAGTCTAGCGTCTACCCCTGAGCTGCAGTCCCAGCCCTCGTGTGTGAATATGCTACATGTTATCCGCCCGTCATCAGTTGGCGGACATTAATAATGCCACTGTAAGCGCTCATGTTCTTAGGTATACATGTATTCTCACTCTTCTGAGTGGAGGGGCTGGGTCAGAAGGGAACTCTGTTTAATCACTGAAGACCGACCGGGCACATTTTCAGGCTGGCTGTGTCATTTTATAGTCTCATTAGTAGTGAACGATGGTTCTGATTTTTGCCTATCCTTGCTGACGTGGATGTGATCTGACATCTCCAGCTGTCCTGGAGGGTGTGCAGTGCATCTTGTGGTATGTGGTTGTCTCCCTCCCTGCCTTATTTGCTACAGAAAACACCCACTTAGCCTCTCAGAAACTGGCCAGACTCCACCGCATGAAATATTATAACAATTTTGTTTTCTTTCTTTAAAAAAATGTATTTATTTTTATTTTATGTGTATGGGTGTTTTGCCTACATATAAACCCACACACTACATACACGCAGGGCCCTAGGAGGCCAGAAAGGAGCATCAGATGCCCTGGAACTGGAGTTACAGATGGTTGTGAGCCACCTTGTTGGTGCTGGGAACTGAACCCTGGTCCTCAGCAAGAGCAGCAGTGCTCTTAACCACTAAGGCATCTCTCCAGCCTCTTTGTTTCTTTTTTTAAAGAGGAATCTCATGTAGCCAAGGCTGGCCTTGAACTCCTGTTCTTCTTCTCTGCCTCTTGAATACTGATGTTACAGGCACATGGAGCATGCTCAACCTAAGTTGTGAACTTGTTAACTCCTTTGAAAGACTCTCTTTGAAGTGAGTGCTCTCATAGACTCTGCTTGCAGTGGGGCCATCTGAGAAGAATTCTCCTGTTCAGCCATTCCAACATTTGGTTTTTCACAAATGTATATGTTGGTTTTAGGCTTTTATAAATAAAGTCCTTTATCAAGTTGAGAAATGTCCCTTTTATTGCTGTTTTTCTCATAGTGTTTATCATGAATGGGTGTTGGATTTTTGTCAAGTGTATTGTCTTATTAGTGTGTGTGTGTGTGTGTGTGTGTGTGTGTGTGTGTGTGTGTATGTGTGTGTTGGGTGGGAGTAGGGGAATTAAACCAGGACCTTGTTTATGCCATGAGCATTCCTTACCACTGGACTGCACTCCTGTGGTCTGTTAAGTGTTGTTGTTGTTTTTGGTATTAATTCAGGTGATCATATGAATTACCATGTTTAACACATTTATATGATGGATTATATTTATTGATTTTTAAATATTGACCCAACTCTACATTTCTACAATAAACCCAGCTACATCATAGTATGTAGTTATTTTATGTGTTCCTTGCATTTGCTGATACTCTTTCTGTTATGGGACTTGTGGAGTTTTGTGTTCTGTTTGTGAGGCCTATTAATGTTTTCATTTTTGTACAGTTCTTATCCAGTTCTAGAAGCGTGGGACACTAGCTGCCTAAAATGAATTGCATGCTTCCTTCTCTTCTGCTGTCTCACAGATTCTCAGTAGATAGTAAATTCTCCCTTAAATGTGGTAGAATTTCTCAGTGAAGCTCTTGGCTCAGAGATTTCTTGAATGGAGGTTAAAATATTTCCAAGAGTTTAGTGTCCTAATAAAACTCTCGTTTTCTGAAGGTTTTTTTTCACAGAATACAAAACATCTTGATGTAGTTACAAAATCATTTGCTGTTGTTTTTATTTGTTAGGGAAGGACATAATTAAGGATAATGTTCCTATTTTTGAGCTTTTAAATTACACTCTCAATGTCCTAGATAGTACAGGACTTTCCAAATGACCTTTTCCCTGCTGGGTGAGGCGGTCATTTTGTTTTTGTTTGTTTGTTTTTGTTTATGTTTTTTTTGTTCCTGGAATTAGGCCATTTCATCCAAGTCATCAAACTGAGACATGCCATGTGGCTTATTGTGTTCTCTTATCTTCTGGTATAGAGGGCTTAGTGATGTGTTTCTCTATTGTAACAGTAACCCTTATCTTTTCTCTTTTAGAGGTTTTTCAATGTTATTGATCTTCAAAGAACTGGCCCATTATCTCATTGATTTTCTGTTCTTCAATTTTATTTGTTTATTTCAGTATTTTCTTCTATCTGCTTTGGGTTTATTTTCCTCTTTTTTTTTTTCTAGATTCTTGCATTGGGGGGCAGGTTACTGTTTGAGACGGTGTCTTCTCTAATGTGAGCATATCTGTGTGGCATTTCCCCTCTGCACTGCTTTGTCTGTGCCCCACACATTCTGGGATTCAGTATCTGGAAATTTTCTTTGAAGTCTGTTTTGTTAGTTATCAACTTAGCTACCCCGCTTTCTTCATGAATAATGTAGGCTATAGCTAACCATTCTTTATTTTCATGCAGCCTCTGACTGATGTTTAAAATGGGTTTCTTACACACATTTTTTTCTTGTCTTTTTTAAATTGTTTGGGTTAGCAGGCGGTTTCCCCAGCATCTCCACTGATACGTGCCATCCCGCTTCGTTTTCCCAGTCCCGCTCTTTCCCAGTGTGCTCCCTGCCCCACCCAGCCGCTTCCCGTTCTGCGCTCTTACTACGTACATCCCATTGCCCTTGCTGTTTTATTTTTCATCTCCCTTAAGTGTTCTTTCTTCTCTCATGCTCTGCTTTCTAGTTCATGCTTTGTAAAAAACACACCCACACACCCACATACAGAATTTTCCACATATGAGAGAAAGCGTGGTGTTTGTTAGAACATGCTTTTAAATCCACTTTGCTATCTGTCCTTTTAGGTCATATCCATGTACACATATTGACAATTCAGAGCTTGACTCTGTCATGTCTTTGGGTTTCTGTTTTATGTCTATTTTCTTTTCCTGTGAACTATTTGGGTTTTTGTTTGTTTCGACACAGGGTATCCTTATGTAGACCTGACTGGCCTGGAACTCATTATGTAGATCAGGCTGGCCTCAAACTCAGAGATCCACCTGCCTCTGCTTCGTGAGTGTTGGGATTAAAGTTGTCTGGTCCCTGGACATTTTAAATTTTTATGTGTATGGGTGTTTTGCCTGTATGAATATCCGTGCACCGTGTATGCAGTGCCTGCAGAAGCCAGATGAGGGCAATGAGTTCCCTGGTCCCAGAGTTTCAGAAGGTTGTGAACCACCATATGATATGCTGGGAATCTAACCTGGATCCTCTGGAAAAGCAGCCAGTGTTCTTGACCATCTGAGCCATCTCTCCAGCCTATAAAGGAGTTATTGTTGACAGGTTCGTTGTATAGCATTATTAGTAGTTGCTGTGTATATAACCTTTGTACATAACTTATCTTTCCTTGTGTCGTTATTTTGTTACTTCAGGGAAGTGTTGGAACTTCTCCTGTCTTACTTTCCCCGTTTATAAAGCTATACATACGTTTGGAAGCACATCAGCTGGGTTTTATTTATTTATTTTCTGCTTTAAGAATTAAATGCCATTTAGAAATTGAGGTTAGAGATTGCATTGTGAAACTTCGTTTCCTGTCACTTCTTCCTCCCATATGCTCTTCAGTGTTGTGTAGATGGAAATTTCTCCAGTCCTGCCTTGCCTAGCTGTCCAGACGAATCTCTCCCACCCAAGGTCCCACAGCCGAAATAATTACTCAGAAGCTTATATTAATTATAAACTGTATGGCCTATGGCTTCAGCTTCTTGCTAGCTAGGTCTTTCATCTTAAATTAACCCATTCCTATTGATCTACATGTTGCCATGTGGCCATGGCTTTACTGGTCTGCTGGCATCTTGTTGCTCCTTTGGTGGCGGCTGGCATCTCTCCCCAATCTGGCCTTCTTCTCTCTTTATCTCTGCTTGGATTTCCTGCCTGGCTGTAGGCTTTCTTGCCATAGGCCAAAACGGCTTTATTTATTATCCAATGGGAGCCACACATATTCACAGCATACAGAAGGACATCCTACATCACTTCCCCTTTTGTTTCCTTCCCATTGAGTGGATTTTCTGATGCAGGTTGTCTTGGGGTGCAGGGTCTCACACATGCTACATAAGCACACTACAAGATCTATGGCCTCCCTGGAGCCTCCCCCATTCTTTTAGGGTAGGTGTGCTGGCAGCCTGCTCTCTTGTTTTCCCTTTTCTGAGAAAGCCTTGGTTTCCCTTTGAGTCCTAGAGGATATGTTCACAGGCTCTTAGGGCTCTGGCTTGACAGTTCTTTTCTTCCAGCACTTGAAAAATGTGTTTCTTCCTTCCAGCCTACAGTTTCTGTTGACTGTCTGCCATGAAAGCATTGTTTTCCCCTGTGGGTAAAGCAGGGTTTTCCCTCGATGCTTCCACTTTTGTCTTTTCTGTTTCAGTCGTCGCTGATCTATCTTGTCGTGGACCTCTTTGGACTTTTGCCTTGTGCTTCGGCATTTTGACGTATAGGCTTATCTCTTTTGCCAAACTTGGGATGTTTTCAGTTACTGTATTCTGAGTTTTTAAGGGCTCTTCCCTCCTTATCTCCACTTTCTTGGCCCCTGATGTCAAGTGTTAGAGCCTTAGTCTGGTCCCACCTGTCCTTGAGGCTTTTCTTGCCCACTTCCTTGTCCCCCTTCTCCATCAGCCTCTGTTGCTCATGGTGGATAAGGGACTTATTGTCAAGTTCACTCATCATTCCCTATGGCTCCCCCATTCTATATGTAGATCATCCTTAGAATTTGGTCCCTGTATTCTTTGATTATAAAATTTCCATTTTAAAGTACATGTCTTCCATTTCTTTGCTGAGACTGTTTTTCATTTGTTTGAGTCACACTTGTTAACTATGAGGCATTTTATTTTACTTCTGTGGGTTTTTTTTTTTTTTTTTTTTTTTTTTTGATACAGAGTCTCACTATGTAGCCTTGGGGTAGAATTCATTATGTAGAGTTGAACTCGTAGAAATCTACCTGCTTCTGCTTCCCAAAGTGCTGGGATTAAAGGTGTGCGTTACCACACCTCATCTGAGGCATTTTCTGATGGTCACTTTGGAATCTGTCAGATCTCTTTAGATCCGTTCTCAGTGTTGCTGTTTATTGAATGCTGTTCTCTTTCAGTCTGGGCTCTTCCTGGCTCTTCATATATACTTTTGTCCTTTGAAACTTGGACAGTTTGAGAATGAATGAATTTTCTGTAAGTGGCCAGGCAAGTTTTCCAGTAGAATGTCCCACATCTCGCCTTGCAGTGTTTTAAACTAGAAGAGGACTCAGGGGCGATTCATGTCTGTCTACTTCGTGCCTGGAAGCCCAGAATGATAGGCAGCCCACTGGTGTTGAGGACCAGCTTGATCATGGCTTCCCCTTTACAATTAGTAACTTTGTCTGTGGGGTGAAACTTTGATATTATGTGCTTTTCCACACCATCATTCAGTGGTTTTAGCATACCTTAGCAACTATGTTAAGGTTGCAAAATGGTGATTCCCCCCCCCCATTCTGTTTTCTTTAAATTTGTCAACTAATATTCTATAGATGAGACGTCCCCTCCTGAACTTGTATTCTTTTGTTATTATCAGTATGCATTTAGAATTTATTGTCATTCTATTTATTTTGCTGAAATTGTCTCGAATTACTTTAGTTTAACTCCTAAGTTTATCCAATGTGACCACTTTAAACCTTTGATAATTTCCTTCCTTCCAGGACACCCCAAGATGTCAGTGAGTTTTTACGTGTATTATATCTGGCTCAGCCCCTTCCATGAGCCCTGATCCCATTTAGTGAGATCTTTAAAATTAAACTTTAAATATTTTAGAGAAAAGAGTGGGCATTTTAAATGTTGGATTTAAGTAGTAATCCAAGGGCTGGTGAGCTGGCTCAGTGGGTAAGGTGCATGCTGCCAACCCTGACAACCTGGGTTTAATCCCTTGACCTACATGGTGGAAGACAAGAACCAACCTTCACAAGCTGTTCATGATGTCTACATGGACACTTTGGCACAGGCACAAGTATATGTGCATGTATATACATACACATACACATACATACACACATGTAATTTTTTTATTATTATTATAGGTTTTCAAGCAGGGTTTTTCTGTGTAGCTCTGGCTGTCCTGGAACTCATTTTGTAGACCAGGCTGGCCTCAAACTCAGAGATCTACCTGCTTCTGCCTCCCAAGTACTGGGATTAAAGGCATGCTCCACCATCATCCAGCAACACAAACTAACATGTAAAAAGAATTTTTCAAAAGGGCAATCCAGTCATAATTATCACAACTTTCCTCATAACTTAGGTTTTTCCAAAACCATGCAGGTAGAGTTTGGTCCCTCCAGTCATTCAGAAGTTCATGGAAAGCTGGGTAGTGTCTTCTCCATATTTATATTCATGCTATTTAGCACTATCTGTGGAACACAGGAGACAATAAGATTTAGACTTCAGTCAGACATGGTGGCACATGCTTCTAATGCTAGCATTTAGGAGAGTGAGGCAGGAAGGTAGCCTGGGCTACATACCATCTCAAAAACAAACAAGCTAAGCAAAACCCAAAACAAAACAAACATATAAGACATGTACTTAAATTGTGCTAAGTAGATTCCGCTCCATTCATGGTATGAATCTCCCCCCTCCCCAGCTTGCCCCCCCCCTTTCTTTCTTTGGCACTGGGAGATCAAATATGGCTTTGCACATAGTAAGCACATGCTTTACTGTGGAGCTAAACATCTCAGGCCAACTCTCTTATTTTTCTAATGGCTGATCAAGGACGGTAAAGTCGCATGGAAATCTTCATGGGCCATGGGCAGAGCGTGCCTCTCCTGTTGAGTGGGAGATGTCTCATTGGCTTCAGCATGCTGAAAGAGGCTGTTAGTAGCTCTGCTCTCCCCAGTGCTGGTAAGGTGGTGTGATACGATGCTGTTTGCATGCTTGTTAGGGCGCTTTCAAAGCCCTCGGCTCACCTTAATGGTGAGTGGTATGAAATGGCATTTAGCCTCCTCTCGGGAGACCTGTGGTTTTTCTCTCATTGCTTATAGCTTCAAGACAATCAGTCATTCGATTTCTTTTCTGCATTTTTTTACTTGGGAGAGTATGATAGTATCCCAAAGAAACCATACCAAGACATAGTGAACCACGGTGAGACCCTTCACCGTTGTCTGATGGGTGGAAAGATGCATGGCACCCCATTGATATGTATGCCTTTGCTGTTTTTACATATTGACTTAAAAATTAATCCCAGCATATATTGGCTTAAAAATCAATCCCAGTACATATTGGCTTAAAAATTAATCCCAGAGGAAGGCAAATCTCTGTGAGTTTTAGTCCAGTCTGGCCTACAAAGTGAGTTCCAGGACATCCAGGGCTACACAGAGAAACTCTGTCTCAAAAAGCCAAAATCACCACCATCAACAACAACAACCCACCAAAAAACAAAACAAAAAAAAAAATCCCACAAAAAAAAACAAAAAGGAGTAAGGAGAAAAGTGTCTTGCCCCGTGCCGTGCAGTGATTAAATAATAACCGTGCTGCAGTGGAGAGCTCATCATTGACAGCAGAGAGAGCTCCTCACTCCGCTTCCAGGGCTTGGTTTTTCAGGAAGGCGTTGAAGTGGTATGTGGTAAGAATTGAAAGAAATGAAAGCTTAGTTCTGGGCTAAGCCTGGGTCTGAGTCCGTGATGACAATGGGACTGTCAGGCTGTGTTGTTTTCAAACCCTAAGTGGGTTTAGACAGAGGGCACAGGAAAAGCAGATTTATTAACAAAGTGCATTTGCCCAAAGGAACAGACCTACAAGGAAATACTGAATGTTAAACACTCATCAAGGGAAGGTGTATGTGTGTGCACGTGTGTATGTGTGTTCCTGTTTATATGTGTGTATGTGTAAATGTGTTCCTGTTTAGGTGTGTACATTTATGTATATTTGTGTGTGAGGGTGTATGAATGTGTGTGTGCATGTATGTGTGTGTATGTATATGTATGCATATGTAGGTCCATGGTCAGGAGGAACATGTTCATTTCATCACTGCTAGCTTAAACATAAGGTTTAAAGAAAAATTTTGTTTCCTAAATTTAGGTTCTTATTTCAAGAACTAACTCTCAGCTGGGTGGTGGCGGCGCATGCCTTTAATTAATCCCAGCGCTCAGGAGGCAGAGGCAGGTGGATCTCTGTGATTTCAAGGCCAGCCTGATCTACGGAGTTCCAGGACAGCCAGGGCTATACAGAGAAACCCTTCTCAAACAAAACAAAACACAACACAACAAAAAAAAGAAGTACCTTTTAAGGGAGGAGGGCAGAGTGCTGGTGTACGTGTGCAAAACCCCAGGCTCCGTGTCCGTCCCAGCACCCTCCCTCCACAAAATGGCATTCTTTCCCAGGAACGGTGATTTCACCTCTTGTCTGAAGCTATTTGGGAGATTGAGGCAGCAGGATCATTAAGCCTAGGAGCTTGAAATCAGTCTAGGGAAGACTCTGTTTCAAGAGAAAAAGAATATTTAATTCTTGCTTTCTGGTAAAAACAAAAACAAAACTCTGCACAAACCCCCTCCCGATTTTTCTCTGTTTGTTTCTATTTTTTGCATTAATTTATTTATTGCTTGTATATGTGTTTGTGGGTGCACACGCATGTCACAGCACATGTGTGGAGGTTGGAGGGCAGTTTGTGGAGTTGTTTCTCTCCTTCCTCCATGTGGGCTCTGAGGATCAAACTCACGTCCTCAGGCTGGGTGACAAGTGCCTTGACCCACTGAGCCATCTCATTAGCCCATCATTCCTACTCTTTCAGGCCTCTTTTGTGATCTAGAGTTCTCTTTGTAGAAAAATTGCTCATACTAGCATGAGCACAAGTGTCTGGGTCGGTAGGTGGACAGCCCAAGCTGCGTGGTGAGACCTATCTTAGAAAAACAAAAAACAAATACATAAAAATCTTATAGTGCTGGTGATCAGACACAGGGCCTCCTCACACATGCTGGCTTTTTCCTTTCTCTCTTTGAGTCAGGTGGTCACCGTGTGCCTCTGGCTGGCTACAAGCTGCTAAGGTCCAGTAGATCCCTCCTCCTTAGTCTTTCAAATAGCTGAGATGCCAAGCTCTGGCCAGTTTTCAATTTTTTTTTTTTTCAGTCAGGGTTTCTCTTCATAGCTCTGGCTGTCCTGGAGCTCTCAGAGTACCGCCTGCCTCTGCCTCCCGAGTGCTGGGATTAAAGGCGTGTACCACCACCGCCCAGCCCTGGCTCTGTTTTTGATGACTGAATTCTCCTGTTCATTTCTCATTTTACCAGTGTCCTGTTGATGGACACTTGTTTCTTCTCTTATTGTTGCTGTTATAAATGCCACCACTGCACACATCACTGTGTCTGCGTTGGGCCACATACATGCTCTGGCAGCGGGAATCACAGGGCGATCACAGAGATGATGTTTAGGGATCAGGGATGTTTCAATGATATTAGGATATGTAGGGGTGTTCTCCTATCACGTTGACGTTGAGGGAATTCCTCATCTCAGACCATCAGACTATAGCTCTCTCCTTTGTCCCTTCGCTAAGCACCATGTCTTCCTCTCTGTCACACAGGTCAGAATTGCACATAAATAATTAAGTGTTCCTTTGTAAGTTTCCTTCCTGGTGACACGATGGTGCTACTCTTCTCTATTTCTGTCTATTAGCTATTCTGTCTTTTCTTCATTGTGTGTGTGTGTGTGTGTGTGTGTGTGTTATGTGCTTGTATTTGTGTGTGAAACAGTGTGTGCACAGGTGTGTGCATGCATCTGGAGGCCAGAAGTTGACATCAGGTCTCACTTTAGCTGCTTTCCACTTTATTGTTTTTATAGTTTTGAGATTCATTCATATTTTATATGTGTGTTTTGCCTGATGAATGTCAGTGCACCACGTGTGTGCCTGGTTCCTGCAGAGGCCAGAAGAGCGTGTTCTGTCCCCTGGAACTAGAGTTATGTGTGGATGATGGTAAATCACTGTGTTGGTGCTGGGAACTGAATCTGGGCCTGCTGTAAGATTGGCGAGTGCTCTTAACTGCTAAGTCCTCTTTCCAGCCCCTGCTCCTTATTTTTTGAGACATGGTCTCTTAGTGAATCTGGGACTCACCAATTCAGCAAGACTGAGCAACAGGGGTCAGCATGTCTCACCTGCACCTCACCCCCAAGCACTGGGTTTCAAATGTTTGAAGTTATCCCTGGCTCTTATGTGCCTGCTGGTAACTGAAGTCATGTCCTCATGGGACAAGCACTTTACGAAAGGAGTCATCTCCCGGCCCTTAGTGTCTTAGTCAGTGTTCTGTTGCTATGAAGAGACACCATGACCAAGGCAACTCTTGCAAAAGAAAGCATTTCGTTGGGAGCTGGCTTACAGTTTCCAAGGTTTAGTCCATTATCATCATGGTGGGGAGCACAGTGGCAGGCAAGTGTGGTGCTAGAGATGTAGCTGAGAGTTCTATATCCTGATGTGAAGACTGAGAGAGAGAGACTGACACTGGGCCTGACTTGGGCTTCTGAAATCTCAAGGCTCACTCCCAGTGACACACTTCCTCCAACAAGACCACACCTACTCCAATGAGGCCACACCTCCTAATCCTTCTCAAGTAGTGCCATTCTCTGGTGACTAAGGCTGGCTTCAAACTCAGAGATCCACCAGGCTCTGCCTTCCCAGTGCTGAGATTAAAGGCATGCACCACCACACCTGGCTCCTAAGCATTTCTTTAATTCTTTTTCACAAGTTGAAAATTTAGCTGGGTGGGATCATCACTGATCACCCTGAGGTCACCACTCCCTATATTTCATTTCTTTCCTTTTTTGTTGTTTGTTTTTTTTTTTTAAGACAGGGTTTCTCTGTGTAGTTTTGGTGCCTGTCCTGGATCTTGCTCTGTAGACCACGCTAGCCTCAAACACATAGAGATCGGCCTGCCTCTGCCTCCCGAGTGCTGGGGTTAAAGGTGTATGCCACCATCACCTGGCTTAGAACCTTTTTTTAAGCTCTCAGGTTTTATGTGGAAGTTCTTACCAAATGCTGGGCACCAAATGTAGCTGGAAGTTTTTTTTGTGTCCCAGGCTGCTTCATCCCAAATAAACACACAGAGGCTTATATTAATTATAAACTGTTTGGTCTATGGTTCAGGCTTATTGCTAGCTAGCTACTATATCTTAAATTAACCCATTTCTATTAACCTATGTATTGCCACATGCCTCATGTCTTTAGCTGTGTTCCATTGCATCTTACTCCCCTGGCAGCCTGCAGCGTCTTCCATGACTCTACGTTTCTTCTCCCTGTCTCTTTGTTTGGATTTCCCACCTGGCTATAACCTGTCTTGCCATAGGCTAGAGCAGCTTCTTTATTAACCAATGGTAGACATATATCATATATTCACAGCACACAGAAAGACCATCCCACATCAGTGCACCACTATGCCTGGCCACATTTGCTTATTTCTTAAGTTCCATCTTGAGCTTGTCGGCTTCTTTTTTTTAGACTGTGATGTTTATATGAACATTTGTTTCAGTGCTTTTTCCCCTTTTGAGATATATATATATATATATATATATATATATATATATATATATATATATTGTTTGTTTGTTTTTTGAGACAGGGTTTCTCTGTGTAGTTTTGGTGCCTGCCCTGGATCTCATTCTATAGACCAGGCTGGCCTCGAACTCAGAGATCCGCCTGCCTCCCGAGTGCTGGGATCAAAGGCGTGTGCCACCGCCGCCCGGCCCCCTTTGATACTTCTATCCAGTTAATTCAACAACTATTGATTGATACCTGACCCATGATAGGCAGTGTCCTAGGTACTAATGTGTTCTAGAGAACAAGACAGATCAGAGTGGGGACATGCTCTCTCTGAACTATAACCTCAGGCTGTAATCAGTGCTGTAGAGAAATGAAGCATCATGGGTGTTATATTGGAGCACCCTGGGTCAAGTCCAGTAAGGGGTTGACATAGTTAATAATCAACGTTAGTTAGCATCTCTCACATTATCATCTAGAGAGCCTGGGGAGAAAGAAAAAGCATGGATCTTACTTACCCAAGAACCTGTTATCACAGGTTATCTAGGTGCAAGCTGTGTGGCCTTCAGCAGACTGCTAACCTCTTGGATCTCAATAGCACAGAGGGGGAAACATCATATGTAGCTCCTAGTAGTTTGTTAAGGATTTAATGTGAGAGCCAGAAAGATGGCGCAGTGGTTACAGGGACCTGCCACCAAGCCTGACCACCTGATCTGGTTTTGACTCTCAGCCCTACATGATGGAGAACTAATTCCTCTACCTCGACACTTGCACAGTGGCAGGAATGTACCCTCTCACGTCTCCCACAAAGTAATGTAAAGACTGAATATTGTTTCTAAAAATAATTAGATGTGACCACACAAGGAAAAAAAACCAGAAAAGCATTAGTTCTTAACAGTTACTTTATTAATTTTTAACTATAATATTGCTAGCTTAATTGCCTTGTTCATTAAATTTCTTAAATAAAAATTACTCCATGATTTCTACATGTTTAATATGAGGCTAATAAGATGTGATATTTCAAAGACAGCTCCTTTAGACAGCTGTTGATGCCACTTGTCACCATGGGAACTGCTAAGATGGGAACTGCTGGTCTCAGCATCTTCATTTCCGTGAGTCGTCATAGTTTGGTGCTCGTGTCGTGCTGGCCAGATTTTGTTGCAGTCATGCATAGCAGCAGAGAGGCGCTACATTTACACTGAGCATGACGTCAGAGCAAACTTCAGTAGATTTAGAAGGTCACCTAGTGCACTTACATGCATGCAGGCAAAATACCCATGCACAGAAAATAAAAGCAAACAAATCTAAAAGAAAATAGAAAGTAGTAGAAGCAAGCGTTAGGCACTCGGCCATCATGCCATTGTCTCTGGGAAGTGAAGTGTCAGTCAGGAAGACAGATGTCATCTTAGCAACCCTGTAGGGAGGTTTTCCTGGCTGCTGCATTAGTCAGGGTTCTCCAGAGAAACAGAACCGACAGCACACATGCACACACACACACACTTGCGTACACACACACACACACACACACACACAATCTATTAAATCAGCTCCCACTGAAATAGTAGCAACAGCTACCCAGTAATTGCTCAGTCCACAGGTGAGGTACCTCAGCAATCAGAGTTCCCACAGTGGCTATTTCTTGCTGGAGAAGCTAAGAGCCTGGTAATGGCTTAGTCCATGGACCTGGGTATCTCAGCAATCCCAGTCTGGCAGCTGAAAACCTGGAGGGCTTCTGGAGAGCCACTGGTCCTCAGCCAATAGTGTAAGCCTGGCTCTTCTATTATTGAAGGAAGGTCAAGTGAGCAAAGGGAATGTTAAGTGAGCAAAAGACAGTCATTTTCCTCTTTGGTCCTTCTTGATCTGGACTGCCACCAGAAAGTACTGCCCATTCTTGGGTGGGTCTCCCCATAGTAATTAAGGCAAAAGGGACAATTCTTTAATTGAAGATCCCCATTCAGATGATTCTAATTATAGCAAGTTGACATTGAAGCCAACTACCACAGCTGAGACTGAGATCTCCCAGTAGCCAGTACTACCTATGGGCATATGAACTTGATCATCCAGCTCCAGATGAGGCCGCTAAGTATGAATGACATCACAGAAAACCCTGAACTTGACCCAGTCAGCAAAGCCTCTCCTAGGATTCTGACCCACAGAAACTATGAGATCATGTATACTTTGTTTTAACTTTTTTGTCAAAAGTTGTGAGCGATTTGTTACGCAGCAATAGCTAACCACTGCATATGACTGACAAACCTGTTTTTCCAGTCCCAGTAAATTGCATTGACACTGCTAAATTCTTTCCTGCACAAGATCTGACCTGTGGCCCAGGCCTGCTGCTTCCAGGAGGATCTGTTAATTTGGCTTGAATCTGCCTTTAGAGAATCACTCTTTCACTAAAACCTGCAATTGGGTTTGAGGCTTGTGAGGGCTGTGGGTTTGTCCCAGGGACAGAAATGCCCATCTCTTCTGACCAGGGCCTCCTGACTTGGTGGATGTGGTTTCTGTTTCCCTTCCCCACAGGGAACTGTGTGGCTGGAGCTGTGCTGGGCTTGGCTTCTTCTAGGCACTCATCTATTGTCCCATCATTATCATCCCATAATAATTTTTCTCTTCTGACTCTTTTTCAGCAGGTCACAAGGAAGCAGGTTTTAGGTTGCCCTCTTACCTGGAAGCCCCAGTTTTTCAGTATTTTCTATCATACCACAAAAGGCAGAAACAAACATGGCCAAGACATAAGAGTGAAGAAAATGTATTGCCTTCAGTGGCAAGGGAGAGTGCAGGAGTTATTTCCAAAGTAATGCTCTCAAACAAAGGATGTGTGGGGGCTTTCCTGAAGGAACCTACTCATGTTCATTTAGGAAAGTGGTTTAGGGGCAGGAACATGCCTGCACATACTCAGTGTAAGATATACATGACTGCATGCCCATTTTAAGGTCATAGTTCAAGAATGCAAGATGGCAGACACATGCTTAGGTCAGTGACATGTTTGAAAGATTAAAATGGTGGAAAAGAACACTTCGGGGCATTTTTAGCTTCTGTTATAGGGATAATAAAAGAATGCCTCTGGGCATGTACACTTTTCTCTGAGAGGTTCAGGTGAAACAAAAGGGAAAAAAAACCTTTTAAATGTATGTTAGCATAAGCATTTTCTGCTACAGGTGTCTGTCTCATTTAGTGGCTTCTAGTACTTTGATGTGTCAATTGGAGATACACAGAGATGTACCCCGTTTTAGTAGCATAACTGATAGAATGAGTGTGTGTATGTGTGCGTGCACGCGAGCGTTCAAGGGATTTATTAGGTTGGCTTACAGGATGTGGTCCGGGTAGTCTAGCAATGGTTGTCTCATATTGCAGAGGTTGAGAATCTGGTAGTTGCTCCGTCTATGAGGTTAGCTGTCTCAGCGGTACCCTTCTGCCACTGGAGGTGTGGAGGATTCTGGAGAACTGCTGGTCTTCAGTCTACTTTGGAAGCCTGAGGACACTGGTTCTAATAGCAACAGAGGAATGATGCAGCATCCAGAGAGGGGAACTTGCCCTGAGAGTGAGGGCACGCAGGCAGAGAGCAAGAGCTTCCTTCTTCCATGTCCTGTTATCAGGGCGGCCATCAGAAAGTACCAACCACATTTGGGGTGGGTCTTCCTGCTTCAGATGATCCGATCAAGAAAACGTCTCCCTGGAGCGTCCAGTGGTTTGTATTTTAGTTGATTCTAGATGCAGTCAAACTGACAACCAAGATTGGCCAGCACAACCTCTCTGGTACACATTTGTGTTCTAGTCAACAGTGATCTTACACATGTAAGACTGTAATTTTATTACTCTCAATGTGACTTTTATACATTGTCAAACCACATTGACGTCTTTCTTTTTTTGTTTGTTTGGTTTTTTTTTTTTTCAAGACAGTTTCTATGTGTAACAGCCCTGGCTGTCCTGGAACTCACTCTGTAGACCAGGCTGGCCTTAGACTCACAGAGATCTGCCTGCCTCTGCCTCCTGAGGGTAGGGATTAAAAGCATGTGTCACCACACCCAGCCACATTGTAGTCTTTCTGAACTGATGTAGTACTGCAAAATTAAGAGTTGAAAACAATGAATTTTAACAAACATGAACACAAACTCATATGTAAATGTCAGTGAACAAATACTATGACCACATCATTTTAGCTCGGCTGTAGACAAATGACTAATATTTGTAATGTGACTTTAAACTTCAGACATAATGTTTATATTCACAGTGTAGGTAGTTCAATGGTTAAAAGCACTTGCTGCTCTTGCAGAGGAGTTGGGTTCAGTTCCCAGTAACCACAATGGACTGCTCACAACTGCCTGTAATTCCAGTTCTGACACTGGTCTTCTGGCTTCTGCACATGGTACACACACACACACACACACACACACACACACACACACACACACACACACACACACACACAGAGGCAAAACACCCATACACATTAAAAAAAAAAAACACCTGAATAGACACACAATAAAGAGTGTGGACACAACAGCAATGTCTCTCTTTCCAAGAGAGACATAAAATTGAGTGTGTGTGTGCTTGGAGTGGGATGTGGGGGGAAATGCGATTACATGTGATCATATTTCATTGTATAGATGTATGAAAGTCTTCTTTTCCCCCCCAAGGCAGGATTTCTCTGTGAAACAGCTCGGGCTGTCCTAAATGTACTTTGTAGACCAGGCTGACTTTGAACTCACAGAGATCCACACCGGCCTCGGCCTCCTGAGTGCTGGGATTAAAGGTGTGTGCCACCACCACCTGGCAGATGTATGAAATTCATGAGCATAATGAAAAACACTTAAAGAGTATAACAAGATTCAAATGAATTAAATTTTACACCTAAATATGTGAAATATGTGTGAACAAATTTGTTTCACGTGTTTCTTTTGAACAGAAATTCACATCATACCACTTATTATTTATTCATACTTTCATTATTAAGACAGAGTCTCGCTGTATAGCTGAGTGTCTTAGCTACTTTCTGTTGCTGTGGTAGAACACCATGACAAAAGCAGCTGATAGAAGGAAGGCTTTCTTTGGCTTATGGTTCCAGAGGGAGAGGAGTCCATCGTAGCAGGGACATAAGCAGGAGGAGTCGTCGGCTGGAGCAGCAGCTGAGAGCTCACACCTTGAACTACAAACAGGAAGCTGAGATTGGGGATTTCTGGGATTTTGGTCTTTCAAGGCCAGCACTTAGGATTATGGCTTGCGAGTTTGTGCTTTTTAGGTTTTCAGTTAGCCCCACCCCGGCCATCTGTGCCAGGTTGGGTAGACTCTGAGAGAGATGCCCTTGGGGATCCTTAGGTCCTCAGCTGTTATCCTGTAGTCAACAGCCTAGTCAGTCATTGCTCAGGATCCCTCGCCAGCAAGGCTGTGAGGGACTGGGTTTTGTTTCTTTAATTATATGTGCGTGTATGTGTCTGTGCGGCGGGGGGTAAATTCAGCTGCTCACAGAAGCTGAAGGCAATGGACCCCCTTGGAGGCATTGTGAGCCTCCTGGTATGGGTGCTGGGAACTGAACCCGGGGTCCTCTGGAAGAGTAGTATATACTCTTAAACACTGAGCCAGCTCTCCAGCCCTGAGACTTTTTTCCCTAAGAATCTTTTGGAAGTTTTTCCTAGTACTGATCATACAACACTTTCTAACGTGTAGAGCACTGATTTTGGTCTCTCTTACATTTATTCAACACTGAGTAGGTTTGCAAAGTGCTGGGCATGCTGAAGCAGGGTAGTAGTTTTGCCCTTAGGCTAACACACTGTGTGGCTTTCACTCCGCACTCTGTTGCTTACTCTTCTGTCTCTTCTGTTTTTTATGCCCACTGTGTTTCAGTCCCACAAACTATTTTCAGTCTGTATCGTCATTTCCCGAACCTGTTCTCCAGTGTGAACACACAGTAACAATTGTGGCATCAGTCCTTTCCACAAGGGTTTAAAAGTTCTATTTTATTTTATTTTTTTCAGTTTCAAATCATGAAAACACATTTTTTTTATTCAAAAATACAGGCTGGGGATATGACTCAATGATTAAGAGCACTGGGTACTCTTCCAGAGAACCCAATCTCAATCCCCAGCACCTACATGCTAGATCACAATCGTTCTTAACTTCAGTTCCAGGGGACCCAGCATCATCCCTTCTGGCCTTCAGGCATACACATGGTACACAGACATATATGCTGGCAGAACACCTCCGTGTGTGTGTGTGTGTGTGTGTGTGTGTGTGTGTGTGTGTGTGTATCTATTGCTGTGAAGAGACACCATGACCACAGCAACTCTTATAAAAGAAAACATTTCATTGGGGTGGCTTACATTTTCAGAGGTTTAGTCCATTATCACCATGGCAGGACATGATGGCACGCAGGAAGGCATGGTGCTGGAGAAGGAGCTGAGAGTTCTACATTTTGATGCGAAGGCAACAGGGAGTGCATTGTCTCACTGGATGTAGCTTGAGCATAGGAGACCTCAAAGTCCACCCCCACAATGACATACTTCCTCCAACAAGACCACACCTACTCTAACAAAGCCACACCTCCTAATAGTGCTGCTCCCTTTGGGAGCCATTTTCTTTCAAACCACCATAGTGTGTATAAAATTAACATGAATAAATATTTAAAATAATTAAAAACAAAATTTTTAACAAGTCAAATATAGAAACAGTGAAATATGAAACATATCTTTTACTATTCTCCCTCTGACTGACCCCCAAGTCCACACAGATGAGCTCATCAGAGTGCCTGATGCCTCTCTCTCTCTCTCTCTCTCTCTCTCTCTCTCTCTCTCTCTCTCTCTCTCTCATTTATTTATTTTTTGGAAACAGGATCTTACTTTGTAGCCCAAGCTGGTCTGGAACTCTGTATGTAGCCCAAGATGACTCAAACTCATGGGGACCCTCATGCCTCAGCCTTCTGAGTGCTAGGTTTATAGGTGTGACTTAGTTCCCATTTTTGTTAACATTGCTATTTCTTTTAAAAATATTAACCCATACTATAGACTTTAAAGTATATTATTGCTTAGCTCAAGCTTGTTGGCTATTGGCTACACAGGTCTCTGTATACTTGGTAACCGTTTGTACTTTTTTGTTTTTATATCCTTTTCCTTTTTTTTCCTGGTGGACTGTTTGTTTCTTCTTGAGTTAATTTTGGTAATCTATGTTTTTATAGAAAATGATCAGTTTTGCTTGGTTTAAAATCCATGTATATAATTATGCCTTCTTTCTTGTTTCTAATTTGGGTATTTTTTTTTCTTCTTCCTTGATTAGATTTTTGAGAGGTAAATCTCTGGTTAATCCTTTTGAAGCAGCCTGTCCTTCTACTAATCTCCAAGACTGTTTTTAAAATCTCATCCTGTTTTGTTAATTACTGCCGGCATCCTTGTTCGGCTCTGTTCCTTTCTGGGGTTTCTGAAGTCCCTTTCTGCACGTTGACAGATGTGAGCAAAGGTACAAGCACAGGTGTCCCCGATTGAGAGGGACAGTGTTAGGTCACTCCCTCTCCTTCCTCCAACCCCCCCATCACCCTAAATCACACCTGTCATCCCAGCACTCAAGAGGCTGAGACAGGGGGGTGCTAAGTTGGAGACAACCAGCTGACCAACCTCCGGACAAGCACAGATAGTTCAGAATCAATCAATCACGACGTGAGGTGTGGGAGCCAGAGAACCTGAGGTGAGACTATTGTCTTCACTGATGATAAGGCTAACTTTGAAATAATGATTGACCTGTGACAGCAAGTGGATGGCTTTTCCCCCTGAGATAAGAGAACCTCGAGGAGGACTGACCTTTCACTTCTATCTGGAGACACGAATAAAAATAAAAACAAATTAAACAATGAAAAGGGTTGGTGGGTCACAAATGAGGCCATATTGGTGGAAGGAGGTGAAGTCATCAGGGAGGTCTGTGGGACCAGCAGGAGAGGGAAAGAACCAGGAAGGAGGGAGGGGCCAGAGGCTTCAACTCCTGAGCCAACAAGCCAGGCTCAGGGTGCAGATGGTAATGGGACTCGGTAAGAAAAACAGCAGGAGGGCAGAGGGAGGCATCCCAGATCTGGGTCTAAAAGTCAGGAAGTGATGGATGGTCACATGACTAGGCTGAGCCTTTCTAGTTTGCCCTCTCCCCAAATTAGTTCAACATCTGTTTTAGAATCCAAAAAAGTAGCTGATCTCCTATTCCTGGCTAATTCAAAAACAAACAAACAAACCCTCAAATCTACATAGCCTGGGACATGAGCTTAGTGTAGGTGGCAGGTATGGAGTATCAGGAGCAGAGAGTGGCCCCTGCTGGGTGGGAGGTCCCCACGTGACCTCTGAAGGTAGCTCTACACGACCTCAGTATGTGAATTCACCTAACATGACAGTGGTGCTTTTAAAAGATGCAAACCTCCCAACATATTGTGGCTTGTCAGTAGACATACCTCTTGTTCCTAGTCGTGTATTTATAGAGAGAGCTTTGCCTGCATGATGAACCCCGTCTCCTAGCTCTTCAGACGTCGGCTTCACTAGCCATCCCTTGCCCAGTGTGGGGCGTTTCCCTCTGTAATTAGCCCTCTCTATGTAATTTTGTACCATGAAATGTGATGCTTTAGAATGAAATTAAAGTGATCTGAAGAGATGTTTTGGTTCACGTAGAAGTCAAGTTCCTCTTAGTAGAACAAGTGTTTGTAGGTAGACATTATAGATATCACAAAGAGCAGTATTGCTGTAATTGGATCTTTAAATGTCCCCTGAAGTCTCTTGTGTTGAAGGCTGTGAGAGTGACAGACACAGTTAGGAAAAGGGAAACCCAGAGGTAGGGCCCATTGGGAAGTCTTCTAGTCGTTGGGCATGCCCTAGAGAAGCATAGGGAAGCCCTAGCTCCTACTCTTTCTCCATTTTGCATTTTGGCTGTGATGGGAGTAACCGTGCTCCATTATAAGGTCTTACCATACCTCGCTGCCTTGCCACAGGCTGGGAAGCCATGGGCCCACTGACATGGGCTGAAGCCTCCAAAGGTCAACCTTTCTCTTCTTATTTTTTTTTTAAATTTATTTATTTATTGTGTATACAGAAGAGGGTGCCATATCTCATTACAGATGGTTGTGAGCCACCATGTGGTTGCTGGGAATTGAACTCATGACCTCTGGAAGGGCAGTCTGGGCCCTTAACCTCTGAGCTCTCTCTCCAGCCCCCAACCTTTCTCTTCTTTAAGTTGATTATCTTGGGTATTTTGTTATGGTAACAGAACGCTGGCTAAAAACCTTTTTCTATACTCTGTCAGTTTCCAGATTTCACTTAGTATATTAGGGTGACCATCGTGATCCGCTCACCATCGTCTGTTAATAAACCCCGGATCCATTACTGACTCGATGAAACCTAGCAGATCACGAAGGTTTTTACCCTGCTCCCCTACCCCGAGTGTGCCCTGCCATCCCATATCCTCAGATTCTCCTCGATTCCCCTCTGCTGTCACGAATAAGTCTCCAGGACACTTTTTCTGTCTTTGTAAAATTAGTCCAACATCTGTTTGACACTCATTCAGAATCACTTTCATTTCTTGAGTTTGTCCTAGTTATTTTTAGGGTTGATAAATTTATTTTTCAGCAGCAAAATAGAGCATTTTTTTTTAAAGGTTTGGTTTGGGCAAAGATCTTGTTCTTTGGAGAGCTGGCAGGTTTCTCATTGAGACATGAATGTAGCCCAGGTGGAGGTTCCTCCTGCTGCAGGGTGCGTCTGGGCTTGACCTCCAGGGCACTCTCCAGCCTCCTGCTCAGGGATGCCTCTGAGTGGCATGGTAATCAGTCTCCTCACTGTGTTGCTCAGGGATCCAGAACATGATTGCAGTGCTTGCAGAGGAAATCAACTACTGCTACAATTAAGAAAGCCTTTCTTAGTCTGGCTGAGCTTGCTTTCTGTGGTGTAAGCCGTGGAACTGTACAAACAGCATCTGATGCTGTCTGGCACAACAGCATGCTTCAAATATAGTTTTCACTGTTACAAAATTGTTGGTCCATCTTAGCAAGTGGCCAATATCGTGGCTTAGAAGTCTAAGTGTTGATTAAGAGAGAGATAAAAATATTAACATCCACTGTTTACCGCTATATTATTGTAAATGCAAATGACCATGCATACTGCCTTGCTTGAAGAAGTCTTTGACAAAAGAAGCAGTATCTGTCATTTGTAGATTTTCTTGTTCTAAAGAAAGCAGTTGTCAGACATGATGGCCCACACAGAAGGAAGAGGCAAGCAGATCTCTGTGAGTTTGAGGCTAGCCCAATCTACAGAACAAGTTGCAGGATAGTCAGGGATAAAGAGAGAAAACTAAAATGTCTCAAAAAAACTAAAGGAAAACAAAACAAAACAAAAAGCAAGCAAGCAGTCATGTTCTGTAGATAAAAATTATGTAAATAAATGTCATTTTATGCTGACTCCCAAAATTGTCAAATATTTACTGTAGTGTAGAAAATTTAAAAAACATAAAGAAACTTAAAATTTTCTGTCATCTTACTAGTCAGTGAAAATAATTCTTAATAAATATAAATGTAGGTTCTAATCATTTATGATATGTATTTTCCAAAAATATATAGTCATTGTTCTATATCATAAACTACTTCCAATATTATCTTTTAAATTACTTGCCAAGTAATTCATACTTTAAAAATCTTTTTTTTTTTTTTTTTTATGAGAGCGAGATTTCTAGCTGGTGTTCTGTGATGCAGTGCAGAGCAGGTCTGTGCAGGAATTGCGTGCTGTCCATGCAGACAGGCTTTAGTTATACTCTGCTGGTAGTGAAACAGTTCCTTTCTGTGTTGTACATAGCAGCTTACCACTGTAACTCCAGGACTGGAGGATCTGTCACCCCCTCTGGTCTCTGTGGGTACTACACACATGATGCACAGACACACTTGCAGACAAAATACCCATGCACACATAAAAGTAAAATAATAAATAATTTTTTTAAAAACAGTTCATCAGTCAGAGCACAACTAAGGCTCCTGTCTTCAGGGACATTTCCAAAGCAAGTGTCTTCAGCCTTTATGTGCCTCCCAAGCTCTGTGTGAAGCTGTGTTACTCTGTGAACTGTCCCATCTGTGGGAGGTGGTCAGGGATCCATCTCAGAAGCCCAGGAGGGCCCAGATTTAGACCTACCCTGTGACCTCCAACAGAGAGCCCATAAATGGATTTAAAAAAAAAAAACTAACAGGGTCTCTTTATGTAGCCCTGGCTATCCTGGAATTCGATATGTAGACCAGGCTGGCCTGGACCTCACAGAGGTCCTCCTGTTTCATGACACATATAGTGTCTGTCCATTTACCTTAGTTTTTTTATTTTAATTTTAAAAACATTTATTTATTTTATGTGAGTATGTATATGTGTGTAGGCACATGCACACCAGAGGATAACCTGTGGGAACTGGTTCTCTCCTTCTACCAGATGACTTCTGGGAAATTGATCTCACGTGATCAGGCAAGCCTTTTAACCCTGAATGCTGAGCCCACCCTTTCAGGTTTTTTAGCGATGCTTTGCAATTAGCAGTGAATACATCTTCTGCTTATTTATTTGTACTTTAGAGCTTTTTAATGCATGAAAATGTATGTACATGTGAATGTTCATGTGTGAGTGTACATGCTTGTGTATGGTGTGTACACATGAATGTGGAAGTGAAAGGACAGCTTTGGATTTTATCCCTAGGAGCATGGTTTACTTCTTCTGAGACAGGGTCTCTCATTAGTTCAGAGCTCACCAGTTAGGCTGGACTAACTGGCCAGCAAGCCTCAAGGATTCTCCCGTCTCTGCCTCTCTAGTGCTAGAATTACAAGCACTAGCCAGCATGCCTGGGATTTGCACATTGGCTCTGGGGATGAGACTCAGATTGCCATGCTTTTGAGGCAAGCGCTTTACTGTGGGGCTGTTGCTGAAAATGGAATTGTTTTCTGGGTGTGTTAGGAGTTACTCCTGCAAGCGTATAGAAACACAATAGATTTTGTGCCTTGATCTTGTTTTTTTGTGAACTTGCTGGTCCCTTCTCATTAGCCTTTGAGCTGGAGACATCCCCTTCTAAATTGTAGATATTCCCTTCTATATCTCGCAAGCTCCCATTATGTTACTAGAGATGGTTTTATCTTTCTAACCTTCTCGGTACCCTCTTCTTCCTTCTCTTGCCTAAATGTCCCGACTAAAGTCTCCTGGACAGTGCTGACTAGACGTCAGGAGAGCAGAGAACTTTGGTCTTGTTTCTGGCCTCGAGAGACAGATTTCAGACTTTCACATTGCATACAATGCTGGTTGTGGGCATTTTGTTGTTGCCTTTTGTTGTGTTGAGGAAATTCCATTTTATTCCTAGTGGTTAAATTTTTTTTTTAATCATAAAAGTCTATTGGGTTTTGTCAAGTGTTTTTTCCTACATTTGTTGAAATGGTTGTGTGGGTTTTCTCTTTTATTCTTTTAATGTGAATTATGTTGTCTGGTTCTCATTTGTGATATCAATCTAAAATTGCTGGTATAAATCTCCTTTGGTCATGGCATAGCATCATTTGTATGTGTTGCTAGATTTAATTTGCTCTTGTTCCATTAAAGAGTCTGTTTTACTGTTTGGATTTGTTTTTAGGTTCTAAGGATTGGACTTAGGGCCTTGTGAATGCCTGGTGTCTTAGTTAGGGTTTCTATCGCTATGGAGAGACACTATGACTATGGCAACTCTTGTAAAGGAAAAACATTTGATTTGGGTGGTTTGCATTCTCAGAGGTTTAGTCCATTATCATTTGCGACATGGTGGCATGCAGGCAGATACGGTGCTGGAGAAGGAACTGAGAATCCCACGTCTTGACTCACAGGCAACAGGAAGTGGTCTGAAACACTGGGTGTGGCTTGAGTATATATGAGACTTCAAAGCCTGTCTCCACAGTGACACACTTCCTCCAACAAGGCCATACCTACTCCAACAAAGCCACACCTCCTAATAGTGCCACACCCTTTGGGGGCAATTTTCTTTCAAACTACCACCTTCTATTCCCTGACCCCCAAAAGCTTGTAGCCATATTATAATGCAAAAATGCGTTCAGTCCATCTCCAAAAGTCCCCATAGTCTATAACAGTTTCAAAGAAAGTGAGGAAATACTGGACCAAGGAAGACCAAAAACCAGGTGGGCAAGCTCCAAACTCTGCATCTCCATGTCTGATGTCAAAGGGCTCTTCAGATCTCCAACTCCTTTCAGTTCTGTTGAATGCAACACACTTCTTTCCCTTGGGCTGGTTCCACGCCCTTCTAGCAGCTTTCCTCAGTAGATATCCCATGGCTCTGATATCTCCAACATCTTGGGGTCTCCAAGGCAATCCAGGCTTCAACAACTATACAGCTTCACACAGTGACCTCTGTAGGCTCCATTCAGGGACACCCCTGACATATGACCTCAGCGGCTTTCCATAGTCACAGAGGAAGGTTCCATAACGCCTTTCTTCTATCGTTGAAGCCAGAGCTATGTGGCTGAAGCTGCCAAGTTCTGCTGCTTACTGGGGCTGGAGCATGGCCCCCTTGTTCAATTACATCTTCACCAGCCTTCTGTTTTCAATAGTGTCCTTCACTACCTAAGCTTGGCTATTCTAGAACTTGCTCTGTAGTCTAGGCTGGCTTCAAACTCAGAGATCCGCCAGGGTCTGCCTTCCCAGTGCTGGGATTAAAGGCGTGCGCCACCACACCTGGCTCTAAGCTTTTCTTTAGTTCCTTTTCACAAGTCAAAAATTAACTGGGTGGGATTTTGCCCTGAGGTCATCACTCTATTTCATTTCTTAATCTGTTCATCTCCTGGAACACAGGACTTAGCTCCATCCCAGTTAACTCCACTCCTAGTGTCCATTGCTCCTCAAATTGTTCTACATTTTGTAATTTACTCTGCTCAGCTTGCTCCTTTTCATTATCAATCTTCATTAGAGTTACCACTAATAACCACAGTGTCTATACTTGGCTTATTTGAGACTTCTTCTGCCAATGGAATTAATCCAAAACTCTTCACTTTAGACTCAGGCAGACTCTTCAGACAAGGGCAAAAAGCAGTCATATTCTTCACCAAAATATCACAAGAATGGTATCTAGGCAACATACTAAAATTCTTTCCTCTGAAACATCTTGAGTCAGGCACCCACAGTTCAAATCATGCTCAACACCACTGACTTCCATGTTCCTACTAGTACAGCCCATTAAGCAGCACTTAAAGCATTCAAGGTCCATATTTCTTGAAACAAAAGCATGGTCAGGCCTATCACAGCAATACCCTAGTCAGTGGTACCAACTTCTGTCTTAGGGTTTCTATTGCTGTGAAGAGACACCAGGACCATGGCAACGTTTATAAAGGAAAATATTTAATTGAGGTGGCTTACATCTTCAGAGGTTTAGTCCATTATCATCATTGTGCGACCTGATGGCATGCAGGCAGGCATGGTGCTGGAGAAGGAGCTGAGAATCCTATACCTTGACTTGCAAGCAGTAGGAAGTGGTCTGAAACACTGGGCATGGCTTGAGCATATATGAGACCTCATAGCCCACCTCCACAGTGACACATTTCCTTCAAGGCCACACCTACTCCAACAAAGCCACACCTCCTAATAGTGCCACTCCCTCTGGGGGCCATTTTCTTTCAAACCACCACACCAGGTAAATATTCTACCACTGAGCTGTGTCCCCAGCCACTATTATTTGGATTTTAAAGGACCCTCAAAAGCTCACATGTCAAAAGCCTCACCTCTAGTCCAGAAGTTGTTTATTGGGTTGTGGATGCTCTGATCTTGTGGATGGATTAGTTGATTTGTGCTTTGATAACTGAGGAGGTTCTGGTAGATAGTGGAAAATATATTAGGTCATTAACAGCACTTTATTTCTTTTAAAAAATCATTTATTATTATTATATGTATTTGTGTCTGTGTGTATGAATGTGTATGTGAGTGTGTATCTGTGTGAGTGTGTATGTATATGTGAGTGGTGTGTTTATATGTGTGTGTGTGTTTTTATGTGTGCCAGTGTATATGTATTTATATGTGTGTGTGTATGTGTGTGTGTGAGCGTGTGTATATGTGTGTGTGTGTATGTATATGTGAGTGTGTACGTGCTAATGCTGTTGGAGGGGATAGAAATCAGAAGACAATGCTGTAGATTTGGTTTTTTCTTCCCACCATTGTGTGTGCTCTGGGGATCCACCTGTCAAGCTGGGTGACAAGTGCCTTTACCTGCTGAACTATCTCACTGGCTCTGGGATCCTGCTCTTGGAGGATACATTTTGACCCTGGCCCTTCTGGTTCTCTGGTTTTTCCAGCTGCCATGAGGTGAGCTGCTTGGCTCTGCCATGTACAGTGTGCTGTACCACACAGGACCAGAAACAATGACTCCAAGCAACTAGCAACTGTAGACTGATTCCTCTAGAGCCCCGAGTCAAAGCAAACCTTCCCTCTTTTATTTGACTTTGCCAGGTATTTTGACAGGATGGAAAGCAGACTAACACATTCCGTGCAGATAGAGGGTAAAGTATCGTTGCTGACCGTGGCATAAGGGTGAATGATCTGGACACACTGTAATGTGACCAATTAGACTTTTAAGTATTTTACTTATTGTTGTTTATAACCAAGGTTATCCTGACCCCCATTGTTTTTTGTATTTTTTTGGGTCACGTCTGTGATAAAACGCCTGATAGAAGTGGCTGAAGGGAGGAAGGCCTTGATTTAGCACATAGTTTGAGAGGGTCTCAGTTCATCAAGGGTGGGCGCAGAAGGAGCCCATAACTACGTCTCCATATGGTAAGGACCAAGTGTTAGAGAATGCTCCAGCGGGAGCCAGAATCCAGTAGAACGTTCCAGGACCCATCTCCAGTGACTTCAGTCAGGTTCCTTGCCCTAAAGATCTCATACCCTCCCAAAGCATCACCACCAGCTGGGGACCATGTGCTCAGACACAGGAGCCTACAGAGGACACCTCACACTGAGGTGATGACATGCTTGTTTGTGATTATTTTGTAGCCTGCATTGTACCAGCAGACAACGGAACCAAAGGCTATACGGGTACGCTTGTCCCATCATTGGCTTTTGCATTTTATTTATAGTGGATTCTGCCTCCTTTTCCCATCATAGAATTTCTTGCGCATGTTTCCTACAAAGTGTCGTTGCCCCTGGTGCAGCAGCTAGTGGTCACAGGGGTTTGCTGAGTCCGTATAGTGGCAGGGGGCAGGCCAGCCAGGTCTTATGAGGGTGGGTGTATCATTTGGGAGCTTTCTGAGTTAAAAATTAAGTATGAACCTATTTATTTAGGATGAAAAAAGGAAATCACAACAAGTTACTGAAAGCCCAGTGGTTAAGAGGCCGCTGAGATCTTTCAGTTGGCTCCTGGGAGCAGCCTGCTTTGAAGAGCTTCCTGGTTCCTGACTTCCTCTCAACCTAGAACTCTACAGCCAGCCGCACTCATGGGGGGTGGGGGGCCCTGAAGCTTGAGGCCAGACTGGCTTTTTCTTTTGGTTAGATATCTCAGGGTGTCTGTATTTGTGCCCCTTGTGGGTTGGAGTTCCCTTTTATTCCTAGCCAGCCAACATCTTTACATTTTTAATTTTGGAGAAGTCTAAATTAAGTACGTGGGACTCAGTCAGAGAGGAATTTGATTTTGCATCACGTACATATGTGAACTTGTAAGTATGTGTGTTAGGGGGCGGGGAGGGAGTGGCGTGGGGAGCAGAGCCCGCCTGCTTCCTGAGCAGGCCTTGCCCAAGTGCTCGCTGAATGTGGTTTTCCTCCCAGGCAGCAACTGGCTCAGAACAGTACAGAGGCCTTACTGACTGAGCCCAGCGGCTCCCAGGACTCCAGGGCTTTGCAGTAAGTACGAAGCTGGTTATTATTTAAGATGGGGATGGAAAGTCTTAGGAGATGGCTCTGTCTGGGGAAGAGGTCGCCACTTACACAGCAGCACTGCCTTCTGTTGGGGGTGTGGACTACAGGAGCTTTGGGGGCTGAAAATGCATTTGAAACTCATATACTATCTTGGGAGGAACCGTCTTCTTGTGAGTCACTTTTTTTTTTCTTTTTTTCCATCGTGCAAAGTCAGGATGATTCATGCTGAAGCTACTGTATAAAATTCTTCGGAGAAGCCTTCTCCTTGGGTGCTAGTCACTAGAAATGCAGAGTGGTCTCTTCATAAGGAAGGAGACTAGACCTGCTTGGTGTGTTCTTTTGGTTGAGGTAGAAGTCTAAAGTCCTGTGGAGAGAAACCTCTAGCTAAGGTTCTTGGTCCACAGAAGGATCTAGAGTCATTTCTCTTGGAGGACATCAGCATGTGGAGTGTGATCTTGCATCTAGCGGAGGGTAGATTCTATCCCAGTGCTCAACATCTGGGCCAGACTTGTTTCTGGGGTCTGAAATCCCAGATGGGAGAATTTCAAAGTAATGACAGGACAATGGTCGTGGCTTTTCTAGGAAGGTATGTGTTCTGTGGTTTCTTCTGTGACCCTCTTCCCAGATCCTGCAGAAGGCTGTCAATACTTTGATATATCTTACAAAGGATTTCTATTCTTAGTTTCTACTCTGTTTTCTGGGATTTGGGTTTTGATTTTCTTTTCCGGTCGACTTTTAACTTTTTATTGGAATGGTTTAGTTCAGTAATTGGGGGAGTTCATATTGTAAGTTGCAAAACGTATCCTCCCTTTCAGAATGCAAAGGTGAAGGGTGTATCTCTGCAGCCTCTGCTGGAGTTCTCATCCAGGGGGCTCCTTTTGTCCCAGTAAAGTCCATTCTCTACACTCCCTATGTCACATAGGGGTCTTTTTTATTTGTTTGTTTTTTGAGACAGGGTTTCTCTGTGTAGTTTTGGTGCCTGTCCTGGATCTCACTCTGTAGACCAGACTGGCCTCGAACTCACAGAGATCCGCCTGGTTCTGCCTCCTGAGTGCTGGGATTAAAGGCGTGTGCCACCACTGCCCGGCCAGGGGTCTTTTCTAGAGTAGCTGGGTTGCACTTTCTAGGACCTTCCTATTGCCAAGCAAGTTACTGTCAAGTGCCATCTCGACAGAAACCCCTAAAGGCAGAGGAGAATGCAAAATGAGCCGCGCTTGGCTTTCATTTAAAACTCCGGAATTGGAAATGAACTCTTGCATGTAAGCCATCCTTATTTTAAAAACTCACTTCAGTTTTATTTTTCAAATGTAATGTTCTGGAGTTCTCACCCTGGAACAGGCAACGCTGTCATGTGCTTTGCAAGCGCTCTTCCAGCCATTCATGGCTCACAGTCGCTCCCGAGGTGGCTAGCTTTGTGGCCTTCACTTCACACGTGAGGGGGTGGAGGCACAGCAAGGTCAGGCAGCCGGACAGACAGGTGATGGTGCAGGCAAAGTGGGAAGCCTTGTCTTGACTTCCTGGTCCAGAGCTACGCTCCGATACAACCGTGAGCAATTGGAAGTTAGCAAGAGCAGTGACTTGCCCACACTCCAAGTCAGCTGTGAATGTCTCTGTATTTCTGCTTGTAAGTGAGCCTGAGAGTATTTCAGTGTGGTGTGCTCTTACAGCTGTTTTCAATAAGGCACGGCATCCTGTTGTGTGATCACCCAATAAATGAACTAGTCTGTTTCTAAAAATTAGGTTTAAAAAAAAAAAAGAAGGCGGGTGTGGTGACTCGTGCCTTTGACCCTAGCACTCAGAAAGCAGAGGCAGGTAGATCGCTGTGAGTTCTAGGCCAGCCAGGACTACATAGTGAGACTCTGTCTCAATAATCAATCAATTAATTGGAAAAATAAAAAATTTTAAAACTAAAAAATGAGGTTGCTTTGCTTCTCCTCCTCTCCCCTCCCCCCGTCCACCGCTACCACTCCCCCCTCCTCCTCTGTTCCACCCTGTCTTTTCCCCTCCCCCCGTCTTCATTCCTTCCGTTTCTTGCATTATAAATAACACTTTGGTGACTTTCTTTGGCCAAAGAATGTTTCCCATGTTTATGGGTTCTATCTGAAAACTTGACAGTGTGGGATCACTGGGTCAAAGGGTGTGAACACTTGGTGTATGTCACGGGGCCTGAACACAGAGCCTGGCATGAAGCGCAGGCTGTACCCCCAGCTGCTCCAGACCCGGTGTGAGCTTTTTCATGGTGCCTGATAGGTGCTTCTGGGTTACTTTCTACCCACTGTGCGCGAGCATTCCATCTTCATCCCATCTATTTGCCACCATGGGGATAACTAGGTGTGAGGCTGAACACCTCCGTTTTCACATGCTCGTTTGGACTGTGTTTTAAGGTCTTGCACCCATCTTGGCTCTGCCGATTTTCATGAGGATTTAGTGGACGATACGTGATGGTTACTCTTGAATGTCAACTTGATCAGACCAAGGATGCCTAAGAGGGTTCATAAAGCACACTCCAGGCGTTCTGTGAGGACGTTCCCACAGATGACTAGATGAGGATTCAGACTTAACCCATGCCTTCATCCACCGGTAGATCCAGAATTGAGGAGACGTTGGCTTTGGTGGGAAGGTGGGAAGTGGGCCTGGTTGGAGGACGACAGCCCTGAGGTGTGCCTCACTCCGGGGCTCTTTCCTGTCACCCTTGCTCTGATTCCTCTGTGAGAGGAGCACACACCCCCTCCCACCCCCAACCCAGTCTGAAACTTGCAAAGCCATGAGTGCAAAGAGAGGCCTTACTTCCTCAGGCTGTTTCTGTCAGGCAGTTGGTCGGTCACAGCATGATGTCTGTCATGTTTTTGCCAGTTACTTTCTCCAGCTCATTGTTAACCTTCTGAAGGTTTTTCATGGATCTGGAGAGATGCCAAGTGGTTAAGAGCACTTCTTGCCCTTGCTGAGGGCTCTGCTGACCTCCTAGCACACACTCCAGGTAGCTCACAGCCGCCTAGAACAGCAGTTCTGGGGGATTTGATACCTTCCTCTGACCCCTGCCGGCACCAACACCCAAGTATACACACCCACCCACCTACACACATATGCATAATTCAAATAAAATAAATCTTAAAAGTTGAATTTGGAAGGCCGGGTGGTGGTGGTGGTGGTGGCGGCGGTGCATGCTTTTAATCTCAGCACTTGGGAAGGCAGAGGCAGGCAGACCTCTAAGTTAGAGGCCAACCTGGTCTACAGAGTGAGTTCCAGGACAGCCAGGACTACACAGAGAAACCCTATCTCGAATAACCAAAGGGGTGAAAAAATGAGTTTGGTAGAAGCTTGCTTAGCCATATACAAGACCCTGGGTTTAATCCCTAAAACCCCTAAAATAAATAGTAACTAAATAAAATAAAAATGAATTATTGGAAAAACATGGGGCCATTTAGTATTTTTTTTTTCCCACAGTTGAATCTGTTCTACTTTTTTCCCCTCAAGTCTCGTCCTTTATGGGATTTATTTCCTTCTACCATTTACTCTGCTGGTTGATATGGATGGTAGATTTAAGTGACATTTAATAATAATATTAAACTGTTTTTCTAGTATCATTTATAAGGAACCCCATGCTCTCTGATATATTTTTAAAGATTTTTGTATCTGTGTGTATATGTGGGGGAAGGGGTTGTGCATGTGAGTGGGGTGTCTGCACAGGCCAGAAAGGGGTGCTTGCATCTCCTGAAGCTGGAGTTACGAGCTGTAGCGAGTTGTCCGACGTGAGTGCCGGGAGCTGAAATCGGATCTTCTGGAGGAGCGGGCAACGCTCCCTCCAGCCCCACTTTTTATTATCTCATAATCTTTGTGTGTTGGTTGGTTTTCTGAGACAGGCTTTCTCTGTGTTAACAGCCCCGTCTGTCCTGGAACTCGCTCTGCAGACCAGCCTGGCCTCGAACTTAGAGAGATCCACCTGCCTGTGCCTCCCGAGTGCTGGGATTTCATAATCATTTTTATGTCTTCAACATTTTCAATGTAAGATTTGGGATAATCTGGTGTGTATGTGTGTGGAGGGGAGGTGTATTTCTGTCTCATTAGCACATCATGGTAATTTATTCTTTTGTGACATATAGGGAGAGTGGAATGTGTAAAGTAGCTGTCAGAAGAAATTCGATAAGGTGGATTTTTGGAGGTGAAGAAATTAAAACTACACTTTCAAACTCACGCAGAAAGTGTCTGGTGTGTGTAGATGTATAGAGAGTATGTAAAGTGTAAATATATATATTTTGTATGTACAAATGTACATTGTATGTGTTTTTTTTTTTTTTTTTTTTTTTAAAGATTTATTTATTTATTATGTATACAGAAGAGGGTGCCAGATCTCATTGCAGATGGTTGTGAGCCACCATGTGGGTGCTGGGAATTGAACTCAGGACCTCTGGAAGAGCAGTCAGTGCTCTTAACCTCTGAGCCATCTCTCCAGCCCCCTGTATGTGTTTTATAGAGTCAAATGTGTCGTCCTTTTGGCTTAAGAAAATCTTTTCTGTAATCTGGAGACTCCACAGGTTAGGAACTGCTGTACCGTGAAGACAGGCTAGTGGCTGGTAGCGAGAAGCATGTGGGGCACACTTGCTACAGAGACTGTTGTGTAATGAAGAATTCCCACGTATCAGAAAAAAATGAGCTAGAAAAATGGGAAAGCTTCTAGACAGGTGATTCCTGGAAAAATACAGGAGGCCATTAAGTACACAGTGTTCAGTCTCACAGTCACAGTGGGTGTGCACAGGCATGCAACGCCATTTGGCAAAACACTAACAACGCGAGTCATACCAATGACGAGAACATATGGAAGTGAAGATTAGCAATCTTAACGCACAGGAACAAAAATGAGTGAAATGTTTGTATTTGACAAATTTACAAAATAGATCAAAATGTAAAATATGCATAATGCACACCCTTGCTTTATCTTAGGAAATACCACGAACTCCTTGGTTTGTCTTAGAAAATACCATGGTGGCACAGGCCTTCCTTTAATCCCAGCACACTGGAGGAGCAGGCAGATCTCTGAGGTCATGGACAGCCTGGTCTACATAGTGAGTCCCAGAACAGTCATAGCTACATAGTGAGACCCGTCTCAAAAAGAAAAAGACAAGACCATACATTTTGTGTGATTGTGCGCGCGCGTGTGTGTGTGTGTGTGTGTGTGTGTGTGTGTGTGTGTGTGTGTGTGTATGTAGGTTCCTTTGCATAGGCATCTGGAGGCCACACATTAACATCAAGTATTTTCCTCAGCGGCGACAGGCTCTGTCACTGCACGTGGAACTCACTGATTCGGCTAGCCTGGATAGGCAGCAAGCCCTAGAGGGTGGCTTGTCCCCACACCCCCAGCACTGGGATTCCAGGCACATGGCACCGTGCCCAGGAGCTGGGATCTGAACTCAGGTCCCCAGGCTTGCATGGCAAGCACTTTCCCAACTAGGCATCTCCCTACTCAAGAGCGTACTTTTTTTTTTTTTTTTTTTTTTTTTTGGTTTTTCAAGACAGGGTTTCTCTGCGTAGCTTTGCGCCTTTTCCTGGAACTCCCTCTGTAGCCCAGGCTGGCCTCAAAATCACAGAGATCCGCCTGCCTCTGCCTCCCAAGTGCTGGGATTAAAGGTGTGCGCCACGACCGCCCGGCAAGAGCATACATTTTAAAGTAAGAATATACAGTGTGATCAAATGGAGTTTAAATTCTTACTGTTGTGTTAAGAAACATAATTATTTTATATATGCATACAAACTCATGGTAAAAAGCACTGGGTGTGTGATACCAAGCTGTGTGTGGTGTTCCCCACCAAAAGGGACACAGACCCAGAGCAAGGCCTGTTTCTCTTTGGGGTAGATATACTTCAGTGTTAGAATTTCTTGTGAGTCTGTGTTTGTATATTCATGTAACATAAATAGATAATCAGGAAATGTCTCAGACCTACAGGCGAGAAGATTCTTGGGAACAGGATCCCAGATGTAGAGTTGGGAAAGTAGATGACAGATTTTAACAGCAATGAGTATTTGGGAGGCAGCAGAAGCCTAAATCAGGTTATAGAAGAAGAGGCAAGGAATTTGTTGAGAAAGCTGAACACCAAGTACTGGAGGAAACATGGCTGGACTGATGCATGCTGGTCTCTTCCCTGCTCTGTCCCTGTTCTCAGGATTAATGTGGTGACAACCTACTGAGCTCAGTGGCACCCCCAGAGTCACTGCATTCTTTATCTCGTTGTTTCAAAGCTGCCAGCCAAGGTTCAAAATAACCTTTCATCCAATTTCTTAATCTGTGTTCTGTTGCTATAACAGAAGAAGGGACACCAAGTACTTTATATATTCAAAAGCAGTTCTTAGCTCATCGTTTTGGAGGCAAAGGTACAAGATGTGCAGCCCTGTGTGTTCAGCCTCTGCTGAGGGCTTTCAGATGACAGCGTGGTAGAGGACAGCATCACGGAGCTGGTGCAGTCCCAGGAACGCTAAGTCAATTGCTTCTAGAGGTGGCACCTCCAGCCACCTAGCCATCTCCCATCAGGCCCCACTTTCTATAATTTTTGTTTTAAGATTCCTTCTTCTCTCTCTCTCTCCCTTCTTTCTTTCCTTCCTTCCATCCATCCATCTATCCCTCCATCCATCCATCTTTCTTTCCTTGGTTTTTTTTTTTTTAGACAAGGTTTCACTGTGTAGCCCTGGCTGGCCTGGAACTCGCTTATAGACCAGTCTGGCCTTGAACTCACATAGGCCCAACTACCTCTGCTTCTCTAGTGCTAGAATTAAAGTCCTGGTCCCCAGCCTGCCTTAATTCTTTAAACAAACAACTGTGTATTGAGTCCAATTTGTGCGGTTTACACACTCCTGTGTGGGGCCATTCACTGGATCATAGTCAACACATCAGAGTCTATACCCTTAAGAAAACTGAGTCTCCTCCCATTGGAAGTCATCAGCTGTCTAGATGACTCCACACTGGGGTGGGTTATGCACCCTTCCCCCTCCATGTTCCAGTGTTGACTGGTCTGGTGTAGGTACCACAGCTGCCATGAACTCATCCAGAAGACACAGCTCTGCTTTGGTCTTCCTTAATCTCTGGCTCTTAGGGTCTTCCCAGTCCTCTTCTGTGTGATCCTGTTTGTGAATGAGCAATTCCCTGACATTTATTCTCTACCGTTTGGTCGGTTGTGAGCTTCTACATTAACTGCTGTCCACCACACAAAGAAACTCTGATGAGGCCTGTATTACTATAGAGATCTAAGTCTGGAGGGCAGTTGGATCCTGTGTCCGTTGAGCAGAATGATTGTAGTAGACTCACCCCTGACAGACCCTGCTTCTTAAAGGATCCCCCAACTCAATGCCATCATACTGGGGTCTGAGCTTCTAGCACACAGACCTTTGAAGGATGCTTGCAAACTGTAGCATCTAGTTAAATACCCAGCAGACATCAGTACCTAATCAGAAGCAGGCAGCAGCATGCCCCTGGGAGATAAGGATGTGCCAGAGATGCCAGCCCCGGGGGGGGGGGGGGGGTGTCTAGGCCATGATGAGGAAGAGACATATACACACAGAAGAGTCATGTCACTGACTGTGAGTGTAGCTATGAAGCCACCCTGAGGATGCGAGGGGGTCCTTTGGATACTGAGCCAGGAGGGACATAAAACTGTGGCTCTTCTGGGAAGCACCTGCAGAGTGTCTGCATCTTTGTTGGGGCCCCTCCTTGGCCAACGTCCAGTCCCTTTTCACCCCGTGCCAATTCCATCATCACTGCAGTCCTTCCTGCCTCGTCTTTTCTTCTGCTCCCACCTCAACGTTTTTTTTCCTCCAGGATTACAGAATTTAGTCACCAGCTCCTTTTCCCATAGTCGTTGCCACCGCCAGCCACCAAGACTTCTGCAATTCCCCCAAACCAGCTCACATTATTAACAGACGGAAACGCCAAATGACTGGCTAAGAAACCTGGAGAGTGAAATGAAGCCAAGTGTAACAATTAAGATTTAAAACGCCCTGTTGGGAAGGCTCGCGGCAGGGTGGGTTTAGTCACAGGGACCGCTGTTTATAGGGAGGAAGGAAATGTATCAGGCTGAGACATTAACAAGCAGAAACTGATTGTGCTGTCCGTACGAAGGCTGCCGGAGAGATGAGAGAGAGACTTGGGGACACGGATTGATTTGGGGGTAATTCTGAGAGTGCATGAGGTAAGTCAGTAATGCCTTACAACTTGGGGAGCAGGGGTCCCCCGAGGCAGGTCTGTGTGGAAGCCATACCTGGTTGCTGTAGTAACGGCCTCCTCATGAGAAGAACTGCCAGGGCCTGAAATCGGCAGCTCTGTTTCAGAAGAATGAGCCACAGGTGGCCTTTCCCACCTCCCCTAGGGGAAGCGAGCAGGGGAGGGGAAGGAGAGGCAGGTGAGAGGATGGGAGCCTGGGAGATGCTCTTAGGTTATAAGTCAGGGTCCACTGAGTCCAGCATTGTGAGGACCTCTGGGGTACTCAGGCCTCCAAGGAACTGTGGTCAGTCTCTCTTTCTGATGCGGTAAAGTAAATCCTTCCGGCTTTGTGTGGTCCATGGAGCCTTGGTGGGGACCGGCCCTCCATGGAGAAAGGCTGTACAGCGGCTTTGGTGAACCAGCTTGTGCTGATGTATGATTTCATGGTCTCGGAGACCGTCCCTGAGGAGGGCTGTGTCTGCCTGGCACACAGGTCAGACAGATGATGTGGTCAGCACGCCCCACCCCCCAGGTCCACCGGCAGCACTGAGTCCCACCTACTGGCTTCCCTCCTCTGGCTTTGATGTTTCCTTCCCTAGTGCTGTTTAACCCTCCCCCCCCCCCCCCCCCCCCGGCCTTGCCACCACCACAGTGTCACCCAGAGGCTTCCCCTCCTGATTTGGGCAGGTCCCTTCTTGCCTGTTTCCCTTTTTTTGCAATCTGTGTTTTTTGTTCCCTGTATTGGACCATGAACCTAGGTGGGATGGGCGGGGCTGATGTTGCCTGCCCTTGTGCCACAATGCCTGCTACAGTGTCTGAGGTACATGAGGTAGTCCCAGAATGCTTGCTGAAAAGGCGAAAGCGTGAAGCCGTCCAGCTCTTGGGTTTTTCTAGGGCCCAACCTCCCATCTCCCCGTGTACCAAAGCACAGGAAATAGTAGGAGCCAATTCACCTTCATCTGACTCCCATGTCTTAGGACGCATGATTTGGGTTCTGGAGACTCGAACTCAGGTTTTCACACTTGCACAGCAAGCGATTTATCTACTGAGCCATCTAGCCAGCACTGAGTGTTTTAAAATAGAACCATTGGCCGTGTGTGTGTGTGTGTGTGTGTGTGTGTGTGTGTGTGTGTGTGTGTGTGTGTGTGTATTTTTCTCCTTTGAGATGGGTTTTCTCTATAGAGCCCTGACTGTCCTGGAACTCACTATGTAGAGCAGGCTAGCCTCAGACTTACAGAGATAGTCCTGTCTCTGCCTCTCAAGTATATGTTCTTTGGAGAAATATTTCTTCAGGTATTTTGCACATTGTTTAATCAGATTATTTGCTGTTTGTTTCGATGTTGAATTGAGTTCCCTGTGTATTCTGGGCATTAATGCCTTCTTGGATTATTTTATGTTCATTATAGTTTTCAAATACTTTCTCCTGTGCTGTATCTTGTCTCTTTACTTTTTTTAAAGGTAGATTTATTTATTTATTTATTTATTTATTTATTTATTTATTTATTTATTTAATGTGCATTGGTGTTTGCCTGTATATACTCTGTATGAAGGTATTGGATCTCCTGGAACTGAAGTTACAGACAGTTGTGAGTCACCATGTAGATGCCGGGAATTGAACCTGGGTCCTCTGGAAGTGCAGCCAGTGCTCTTAACCACTGGGCCATCTCTCCAGCCCCCGTCTCTTTGCTTTTGATTGTCATATTTTCAGTTTGTTCTTTCTTATCAACTGGTATGGTGGTGGATATTGAACCATGGGCCTTAGAAATGCTTTTTTTTCTACCACTGAAAAATTTCATTTCATTTTATTCTTTTTTATTGTAGTATTCCACTGCGGGGATATGCCAGTCTCTCTCTACCTACCACTGAAGGATAACATGGTTATTTCTGGGGTTTGATGATGGGAGTCAAGCTTCTTTGGATATCAGCGTTGCCAAGGACATTTGTTTAAATGAAAGTTTTATTTCTCTAAGTCAGCACCAACGAGTGGATTCCTAGATTTTATGTCAGAGTATAGCTTTTACGGAACTGTTTCATTGTTTTCTAGAAGTGTTCTCCCTTTCCGTGGGTGGGCGGCAGATCAGAGGCCATGGTGGCCCCATAGCCTTGCCAGAGCTTGATTATCTTTTTCCTTTTGATTTTTTTTTCTGCTTTTGCTGTTCTAATAGCTGCATTATGGTGGTGTCAGTTTGTGCCCTCCCACAATCCATGTCTGCTCTTGAATGTGAGTTCCTCCAGTTCCGCTAGGAGGATGAGCGCTTGTCCCCAGCCCCGCTCCCTTGCCCCTTCATAACGCTAGTGGCATTCAGCATCTTTTCTATGTCCGTTTGCCATTCAGATATGTTTGTTGCAGCCCAGCCATCGTGGTGCATGCCTTTAATTCCAACAGTCTGGAGACAGAGGCAGGAGGATCTCTGTGAGTTCGAGGTCAGCCTGGTCTACATACAGATTGAGTTCCAGGACAGCCAGGGCTACACAGAAAGACCCTGTCTCAAATACAAAAAACTAAACAACCAAAAAAACCCCAAACCAGATATGTTCGTTGCTGAAGTGCTTGTTTACATTTTGATCATGTTTTCTTGAACTGTGAGTGTTGTCGTTATTCTTACAGCTTTTAGTTTTTATAATTGAGTCTCATGGGCTCTTCGCAAACCTAAAACTGAAGTCCTTTCTAGGTCTGTATTTTCCTGTGGGGTGGCTTTTAGTTTCTTGGCAGCATCTTTTGAAGAACAGAAGTTTGTATTTGATAAATTCCATTCGGTGAGGGTTTTCGTTTTAGTTTTTTTGGTATTTTGAGACAGGGTCTCATATAGTCCAGGCTGGCCTCACTATGTGGCCAGTCTAACCTTGGACTCCTGGTCCTCCTCATCTCCACCACCCGGGCACTAGGAGGGTCCTAGATTTTTATTTTACCTTATACCAAAGGAACCTTTATCTCACTTGTGGTCACAAAGATTTCTTCTTGTTCTCTCAGATATTTTCTGGTCTTAGATTTCGCATTTTAGTCTGTGATCCATCTTTAAAATGTACTGTGGAGCAGAAGCTGGGCTCAGTTAGGCTGCACCACTAAAGAGGCCTTCCCTCCAGGGCATCTGGGCTGTGGGTGGGGACCTTCCTGAGGTGAAGTGAGGCCTGGGAGCTTGGAAACAGGGCGCCCTTAGGATTGGCTGTCTCAGCACTGTTCCCAGAGAAGGGAGTTAGGAAGAAAGGATGCAGAGAAGGGAAGCCTGGTGTTCTAGGGTTTAAGTGGCCTTAGGGAGGCCAGGGTCTGGGTGATGGTGTCCTGCAACTGTTGTGCCTGGGGTCTGTGTGCCAGGAGCAGTGGACAGAAGGGAACCAGGGCCACATATGGAACACTCAGTGTCCCCTATCCTGAAATGAAGAAGAGCTGGGTGGCTCATTGACGATTAGGTGTGACCCTATCATAACAAGCCCACCCTCAGGAAAGAGGGCTGTGACTTAACTGTCTGTGTCCCACCACTCTGGGCACAGATCGAGCAGCTGATTGCTGTATTTGCTATCCCTGTAGTTACTTTTGGGGACTGGGCAAAGAGTAGGTTACAACCAGGTAATCCCAGGAGCAGCCGGCAACATCATCCCTCCGCATGTGGGTTTTCTGTGTATTTAAAGCACAATCTGAGAAGCATTTGATGCTGAGATGGGGCATATTGCAGGCACTGAATGCATTAACCCTGCAAAGCACAGCAATTGCTTTCATTAGCCAGCTGGCACTCCAGGAAGATCTCTAAAGCCCGTGGGTTAGAAAAAAGAAATTCAGGAATGCGAGAACAAAAAAGAAATAGCTGTGTTGCTGATTTCACTTAATCCGGCAACAATAAAGAAATCCAGGACTCTCGGTGCTCTGAGCAATGGTAACCACCCACAGCCCTGTGTGTGTGTGAGGGCTAGACTTTCACGGTTCACCAGGGAGTGGTGGGTGTCCTCGACACTTGGGGCACCATGGTGACAATGTAGCTGCAAATGAGGTCCCATGATCCTCCACGTCCGTAGAAACTTCGGCTATATTCTGCCTTCCCCTGCTGTTTAAGGTCGATCCCAGGAGTGATGTTAATTACCACACAGGCTCCATGTGGCTTCTGTTCCCAGCCAGCACACTTCCTGGGGTGGATGCTGTTTTTGTGACCACTGCACCCAAGGCCTCTGCCCTTCACAGTCCTACAGGCATCTATCTCCATGGCTTTGGGGACCATAGATGGGAGCCAGCCCCTGGCATATTACCTCCACCACCTGGGCAGTGCCACTGTTGCCGAAATGCTCCTTTGTAGCTTCAAGGTGTTGGAGCCAAGTTGTCAAGGAGCCCCAGCAGGCCTAGGGAGTGTGGTGGGAGAGCACTAACTCTCCAGAGGAAAGAGCTCTTTCAGTATCTTGCAACCCAATTCCTACCTCCCTTTCTCATCCTAGACTGATAGCGCTCCCAAGAAGCCTTGCAGCCTCACATGGACAGACCACATGGACAGACAGATTCCTTGGCAACTGGACCACAGCATTCCATGTGGTGGGGGTTCAGTTGAGACCCTCTATGGTGAGCTCTTCAAGCTTACAGGACCTTGGGCTGCTTTGCCAAATACAGAAATGCCATTGAAGATTCTTCCCCACTTAATAGGAGGCCTTCGTGAATGGGTCCAAGACTGTAGGACTCTGAAGGCATCATGTCGAAGAAACGGTCATCCTGGAGCAGGAGGCAAGAGGAGCCGAAGGCCAGTCTTGTCCTTTTCTCTTACAGTTCTGACTTTCGCCATGCTCAGCGTGTACTTTATTCAATTGCATATCTCCTCCTGATGCCTAGCATTGCGTGAGCTTAGATGTGTGGATACACGGGCACAAAGTCAGCAGTCAAGTTCGCTTGGGCCTTGGTTCAGCGAACCCCCTCCTTGGCGTTCTCTGCCTGCATTCGATATAAGGTACAGATGAGTGGAGAGGGTATCGGAGCTGAGTATGTATCTTCCAGGGGAAGAGAAGGTAGTCATGGTTAAAGTATCAGACTAAATGAACCATCTGAGGATGTCTCCTCGTGTGACCTGTGGAGCTTACCGTCTCGGTAGCATGCTCCCTCCATGATGACAAGTTGACACCAGCTCTCTGAATCTGAAGAGGTTATAGCTGGGTATGGTGGTGCATGACTACAATCCCAGCATTCCAGAGGCAGGAAGACATCTGTCTGTCTGTCCATCCACCGACAGTCTCACTAGATAGTCCTGGCTGACTTGAAATTCAGAGATTTCCCTTGCTTCCTTAGTGCTGGGAATAAAGGCATGGGGCCACCACGCCCTGAGAAGACAGTGGTTTTGAGGTCAGTATGGGCTCCAGCAACAACACAGTGTGGGTGTGGGTGGGATGCTTCTACAGGGCCCTGCTTCTTTTAACTCTGAAGGCGGTCTTGATGATTTTTGTGAACTCTCTTGTGATCTTCATTTGCAATATAGTTTTGCAATATATTCAGCACAGGGCAGGCACGTGGCATGAGGCCTGCCCATTCTGGGTTTGCGGGACTGGTGTTGATTTCTCTACGGATGTCTTCCTGTGGTCAGAGAGGCCGTGGGGAAAGACGAAAGCAGTGGATGTGTGGTGCTTGTGAAGTCGGATGCTCTCGGAGGGCCACCGACCGACCTTCCGATTCTCGAGCTGCACTACTAGAGTGCAGCTGTTGATGCTCTGCAGGAGGCAGGCGAGGCCCGTCAGCTCAGTCTTTGAGGATTCCAAACTGTGTTCTAACCATGCTAAACATGTAACAATCATGCCAGAACATATCCAGCTAGCATGCTGCACACACATGCTTAAGAATCCACTCTGAGGGGAAACATTTCATTCTGAAAAATTTTTTTTGCCCCTTCTTCCTGTTTCTAATAGTTCTGAATGTTACATTTTTTTTTCCCCATGGGGTCAAAAGGTACCTAAGTATACAATTGTGAGCAGGAAAGTAAGGGACAGGGGTCAGGTACTGGCAATTTTTCTGTTTTCATCTTTGTGTTAAATTTTAGTATATGTGTGGGATGTAAATAAAGGATTAATACAAGTCAGAATGTTTTAATAAATGCATTTCAATAGTTCAGCTTTATAACAGTTATAAATAAACCTGGTAAAAATTTCTAGACAATGCCAGGATTTTAAATTTGAATTAAAAAAAATTACTAGCTGGGCTGTGATGGCACATGCCTTTAATCCCAGTACTCGTGAGGCAGAGGCAGGTGGGTCTCTGTGAGTTCGAGGCCAGCCTGGTCTACAGAGTGAGATCCAGGACAGGCACCAAAACTACACAGAGAAAAACAAAAAAAAAAAAAATTACTAAACTTCTTTTTTCTTTTCTTTTCCATTCCCTCTCTCTCATTCTCTCTCTCTCTCTCTCTCTCTCTCTCTCTCTCTCTCTCTCTCTCTCTCTCTCTTTCTCTCTCTCTCTCTTTCCTCCTTCCTTCCCTCCCTCCCTCTCTCCTCCTCCTCCTTCCTTCCCTCCCTCCCTCTTTCCCCCCTTTCTTCCTTTCTTTTTTTTTTTTTTTTTTGAGACAGGGTCTTGGTATGTAACTCTGGCTGTTCTAGAACTCTCTCTATAGACTAGGCTGACCTCAAACTCACAGAGATCCATCTTCCTCTGCTTCCTGAGTGCTGAGATGAAAGGCGTGTGCCACCAAGACTGGCTATAAGTAAATTTCTTATTGATGGAAAAAGAAAAAGAAAAACAGTGGATGTGGTGAGGACAGGTGGCCTTGCCCCTCCTAGGTGGGGGCTCTTGCCACAGAGGGTCTACATTCAGCAGCACCGTGGGCAAGGTTTGTCCCCTCGCTCTTGAGTAGTTCAGGTGGAGGTGGAGGGCGCAGGGTTTTTGGGGCAGTGTGCCTCCAAGTCCTTGCATTGTCTCTAAGAGGAAACACTGCAAACTGAGACAGAATGGGCCTCTGTTGTCTCGAAAGCCATGCCACTTGACCCAGTTACACAGGGGTCTCAGGGACAAAGAGAAGTGTGGACACAGTACCCAGACTTACAGGACCCAGG
>NC_081423.1:45226246-45327935 GCF_949786415.1 Peromyscus eremicus
ACGATGGAAGAAGAGGATAGATTCCTGAAAGCTGTCCTCTGACCTCAAGGCATGCACCGTGGCCTGTCCTTACACCAACAGATAAAAATGTAATTCAAAAAAGAACTTTTAAAACCCCGTAAACTGTAAATTGTTGCAACGATAAGGAACCGTGGGTTATTTTAGAGATTTGGCACTGACTCACTTTAGGAACCACTTTCTTTCAGTATTTTTCTTACCTCTGTGTGTGCGTTGTGGGAGGCTGTGTGTGTGTGTGTTGCAGACTGGTGTACCTGTGAAGGTCAGAGGGCAACTGTGGGAGTCGGTTCTCTCCTTCCATTGTGTGGGATCCGGGGATGAAATTCAGCTGGTCGGTCCTGGTGGGAGGTGTCCTCACCCTTTGAGCCACCTTGCCAATAATGAGTTAGTGGAATTAAGTTTTATGATGTACACGGATGCGTATCCACGTGGATATTACTGCTGCCGAAGGTACCAGAACACCAGATCTTTAGCAACAGCGTTCTTGTTCAGAGAGCAGTTTGGGCTGCCTTCTGGGTGATTGTCGGAGACTTTCCTAAGTCTTCCAGAAGAGGCTTGCTCCTGCTTTCTAGTTCCGCTTTGTTCTTACCCGCTAATTCAGCACCCTGTCCTTAGGTCCCTTAGTTAGTGACCCCGTCCCACTGCAGGGCCCTATGCCAGGCCTGTGTGCCTTCTGGGAGCTTGAGAGCTGAATGGGGCAAGAACAGGGAGCCACTCACCTGCACATCCTCTTTTAGGCTGTGATTGCGTGGCCCTATTACTTTTGGGTCTGTGGCAGCTCAGCACAGCGTGATAGGAGCATGTGGCAGAGGAAGCTGTCCATTTAGTGTCCAGGAAGCAAAGAGAGAGGAGGGAGGGGCCAAAGTCCCAATGTCCCTATCCAGGGCATGTTCCCAGTGACGTGTTTTTTCAGGAAGGTCTCACCATGTCCCAGTAGGAACACAGGCTGGAGACCAGGCCTTCAACACACAGACCTTCCATGTGCATTCACAACCAGAGATTAGCACCATGTGATAGGGGTGGGGCACAGTGCGAGGTGATCAATGGCAGCAATAGTTGTGGTTTGTCAATAAAGGCTTTAAAGAGAAACTGGGGACCGTCAGTTAGGTGGGAGAACTATTGTAGAACTTCTCAGAGGAAGTGTTCTTAAACAGAGATGGGGGCCAGGATGAGCAGCCCTGAAATGTGAGCATCTGGGGGACATTCACATGGGGGAGCAGCAGGCCCAGGGGGAGCAGCAGGCCCAGGGGGAGCAGCAGGCACGGGAGAGCAGCAGGCATGGGGGAGCAGCAGGCACAGAGTTCACTGGGAGAGAGCAGATGTCTCAAGGAGATGAAGTAACTTGTTTGGCTGAAATGGAGTGAGCAGGAGCTGTCTAACACTGGGATCAAGGTAGAGAGCTGGACATGGCCTAAGACCGTGGGGGTCATGACCAGGGCTTGGCTTTATATTCCAAATGCAATGAGAAGTGAGAGGCCAGCATGTTCTGTGTAGGATGTGACACAATGTAGTGTGTGTGTGTGTGTGTGTGTGTGTGTGTGTGTGTGTGTGTGTGTGTTTCTTTGCTAGGGCTTGGACCCAGGGTCTTGGGTGTAAATGGTAAGCATGCACTCTATTGCTGAACAACAGCCCCAGCCCCCTTGTGAGCTAGGTATTCCATTACTGTCACAAAAACACCTGAGGTAAACAATTTAAGAGACTATGCTGGGTAATTTTATGTCAACTTGACACAGGCTAGAGTCATCTGAGAGGAAAGAGTCCCAACTGATAAAATGTCTCCATAGGATTGGGCTGCAGGCCAGGCAGGTGGTGGTGGTGGTGGTGGTGGTGGTGGTGGTGGTGGTGGTGGTGGCAGTGGCGGTGGTGGCACATGTTCCCAGCACTCGGGAGGCAGAAGCAGGCCTCCTCTGTGAGTTTGAGGCCAGCCTGGTCTACAGAGTGAGTTCCAGGACAGCCAAAGCTACACAGAGAAACCTTGTCTCCAAAAAAACAACCCTTCCCAAACCAAACCAAACCAAAAGATTGGGCTGCAATCAATCCTGTAGGACATTTTCTTTATTAGTGATTGACGAGGAAGGGCCAAGCCTGTTGTAGATGGGACCACCCCTGAGCTGGTGGTCCTGACTTCTATAAGAAAGCAGGCTGAGCAAGCCATGAGGAGACAGCCGGTAAGCAGCACCCATCCACGGCCTCTGCATCAATCAGCTCCTTCCTCTGGATCCCTGGTCTGTTTGAGTTCCTGCTCTGACTTCAAAGCCTCAGTGATGGATAGTCATCTGGAAGTGTAAGCTGAATAAAAACCTTTCCTCCCCAAGTTGCTTTGGTCATGGTGTCTCTTCACATCAATAGTGACCCTGACTAGGAGAGAGGAAAGGCTTATTTTGGGTCCTGGCGTCAGAGGTTCCAGGCATGGTTGGTTGGCTAAATTGCTTTTGGCAGAGCACCGTAGTGCCAGGAGTGTGTGTCAGAGGAGGCACCGGCACCTGCTGGCTTCCTTTTTCCACGTCTGTCCCCTCAGACTCTCAGCCTATTGGATGGCGCCACCCACTCAGAATGGTTTCCCCCCATTTGTGTTCCCGCATGTGCCCCGTGTCTGGAAACGCCCTCACAAATAAAAATGCCCCTTAACTACCCAGTGTAAGGGGTTTTTGTTTTATTTTCCCTTTTAGCGCTGCTGGGGCTTGAACCAGGGCCTCATACATGCCAAGCAAGCACTCTACACCCGAGGTGCACCCCAGCCCCGTGATGTATTATGTTGTAATGCCTGGAATGGACTAAGGCAGCCAGTGAGGAGGAACAGCGGCCCAGGATTAGGGGCACAGTAGAAGGTGGCACTGCTTGGCCAGCCTTAGGGAGTTAGTCTTTGTAGCTAGAGTTTTCCTGCCTGGCCCACAGTCAGGACAAATCTCTCTCACCTGCCAGTCCCACAGCCGCTCTGACCCGACCAAGTAAACACAGAGACTTATATTGGTTACAAGCTGTATGGCCGTGGCAGGCTTCTTGCTAACTGTTCTTACAGCTTAAATTAATCCATTTCTATAAATCTGTACCTTGCCACATGGCTCGTGGCTTACCGGCATCTTCACATGCTGTTTGTCATCATGGCGGCTGGCAGTGTCTCTCTGACTCAGCCTTCCACTTCCCAGCTTTATTCTCCTCCTTGTCCCGCCTACACTTCCTGCCTAGCCAATGGCCAATCAGTGTTTTATTTATTGACTAATTAGCAACACATTTGCCATACAGAACATCCCACAGCAAGTCTTCTTACTCCCTAGTTCCGATGTGCCAACTGTAGATGTTGGTGACTCCTGGCAAGGGAGTCAGGAACACGAGAGATAGTAAAAGGAAATGTGGCTCATTGTACTGGCGCATGGTGTTGATAAATACCAGCTTAAAAATAAGGAAAGGGCCGGGTGGTGGTGGCACATGCCTTTAATCCCAGCACTCGGGAGGCAGAGGCAGGCGGATCTTTGTGAGTTCGAGGCCAGCCTGGTCTACAGAGCAAGATCCAGGAACGGCGCAAAGCTACACAGAGAAACCCTGTCTCGAAAAACAAAAACAAAAACAAAAAAACAAGGAAACGTGACGGGTTTTTTAAAGAGAAAGTGACTGATGCCACCTGAACCTGTAGAAGTCTGGCAGGGATACAAGAAGGCAAGAGGGGTGTTGGCAGAGGTTTCTGCTGGGTATAAAGGCCCATCAGAAACACTGCAGGGGCCTGGTCTGCCCATGTGTCCTGCTGTGGATTTGAGAAATGAGAGCCCAGGGCAGAGTCCAAAATGATCCTGAGGGCTGAGACTGGGTGGCCCAAAGAAAGACGGTGCCGAAGACAAACGGAGACGTCGGGGGTGAGACTGGTTATGAGGAGCTGTTCAGGACTCTGCTAAAGCCTGTGGTAAACAGGCAGTCCCCACGAGGATGCCCTCTGGGTAGGTCTGCAGATCTATTGGGCAGGTGGGTAAGGGGACAGACTGCCTAGGAGCCCTGAGGAGCCCTTTGTGGCTAGAGAAACAGATTCTAGGGAGAGAAGACTTAAGTTCACTTTGGAAGGTAGTGTTTAAGGGAGCTAGCCAAAGGAGCTGGGCGGGTGTCCTTGGTTTCCTGTGTTTGTGCCATGCAAGGCCACCAGAGACACTGGGCTCACACTCCAGCCTCGCTGGCACCCTGTGGGGAGGGGAGAGGTGCCTTCTATGAGGGGTTCTTTCCCCCAGCTGCATCCTCTGCGCCCTCTGGATCCTGGTCCAGCTCCCTCTGGGTCCTAACTGCCTCCTCCACTGACCCCTGCAGGCTAGAGGTGCCCAGGCTAATAGCCCTGGGGTTCTGCAAACATGCCCTCATTCCTCATAGCTCCACTCAGTTTCCCAGCAGGCATTCCAAGCAGAGGTGGAGGCCTGCACCAGATGCCCCAAACCAGGACGGAACAAATATGACTCAGGATGCTTCAGCCTGAATAAGCATGAAAGCCTCCAGCTCCCTCTCTTCTTCTTCATCTCGCTTTGTTCTTCTGCCGTGTGTTCTTTGAAACTGTTCCCAGAGAAAGGGCTCTTGAGGGATTATATTTCCTTCTCCTTTTCCTGCAGCTTTGTCTCACTCACTTCAAGTCTCTGATGTGAAGCCACATGATAAGTAAGGAAATAACTGCCCATTAGTGGTCACCCCACTCTACAGGCTGCCAGCTTCTTGGCTTGGCTCTGGAGCCAGAAGGACACCCCAGACTAGTTGTTCTGAACACTCGATCTCAGTATAGCTGCAGATTACGGCCTCCGCCACCTGCATTTCATAGTCCTGACTGCCCCCGCCTTGGTTTCTCATTCCAGGTTGTAACCCTGTCTCTGTTGTTACTTTTGGTTCCCACCCTTGGCAGAGCGCCGTGACTTCTGAGCTCCTGACAGCATTAATTTTTTGTTTGTGACATGCCAACGCTCCAGATGCTCCCCTGTAGCTTCTGTCTGCGGGTGGGGCCAGGGAGCCCTAGCTTTCAGCGTCTCTTCTGATGCTGTGTGGAAAGCTTTTCTTTTCCCTACTGACCGCGAAGGCATTTGAGGCCGTTGGGATGATTTCTTTCATCTCCCAGCTACAGGAAACAATCATTTTGGGAAGCATTTCCTGTGACAGCCACTGAAGTCTGAGGGCAGTTCACAGTTCTGTGTTCCATGGGAAGCTCAGCAGGTGCCTGCCCAAGACCCTGCGACCCCGACACTGCTTCTCCCCCCCACCCCACCACATCACTGACATTTTGGCTTAGATGCTTTGGTGGGGAGGATGCCCAATGGCACCTCTAACCTCTGTGCGGGGGCACCCCAAGGTGTGCCATTGTGGATGCCTTGTGTGCCCTGGGGGCAGAATTATCTCAGGCCTGGAACGGGCCCATCCAAGTGTCTGGAGCAAATTTAATACTGTCCTAATAGTCTTTGGCTAGATATTTTCAGCATGTTGATCCCTGGCGCTGCACTTCCTGCCAGGTCCCATGGTAATTGAGCTATGCGCACACTCCTATTTTCTTAGTTCTCCAGATTGAATGCTTTAACTTTCTGCTTCCTACAGCTTATTGTGCTTGCAGCTGAGACCCGAATGCCCTCCCACTCTTGGAGACTCGTTATTTTCTGTTCATCCAGAGTGCTTTCCCGGTCGCCTTCCAGTTTTCTTGCCTTAAAAGGGAAATAGAGATAAGCCCCCCAGCTAACCCCAGAACACGTTGGGAAGATCACAGTTCCTAAACCTTTGCAGTCCACTGTTGCATACACCCTCCTCTCCACCTGCCTCCCTTTCTCCTTCCTTCGCTGCTTTATGCTGTGCGGTTCATGGGAGATGGTTAAAACGGAAGTCATACACTGTTCTGAACAGGAATGAAGCTTGGCATCACAGTAAAATGCTTAACATTTTAAAAAGAAATCACTCCTGGGAAGACCCTCCCCCCACGCCCTCCTTCCGTCTCCCATCCCTTCTTTCGAGTCCCTAAATTCAACAGCAATACCTTAATTGATTCGGCCCTTTGTATTGTTTATGAGGACTTTAAGAAATCAGAGAATTAAGGCTAGAAACTCTTTTTCCTTCTGGCTACTCTGTGCTTGGCCAGAGGCCACCTATTTCTCTTTCTGTTACTAATTCACATTCGGGAGAGAGCCATTACTCAGCGACTGTGCCCACCTGTGTTTATCTTGCGGCAGCCCAGATTTTCTAAAACCGAACCTAAGACTGTAAGGCGTCCACCTCTGTGTTTATTTTCCTCTCTGCTTCTCCGGGTCCATATTTCCAGATGAAAACAGGCTGTTCTGTATACAGGAAGAACATTTGCCTGGTATGCCTGGCCGCCTACAGTCCTGAAGATTTAATTGATTGGTGGCTGTGTATTGTTGAGCTAATAAGCAGTGGCCTGATTGACATAGTTGATAGAAGACAGCTCGTATCTGTGAAGAGTCTTCTGTGTGCCCTGCATGTGATGCACATCTTCTCTTTAGTCCTTCACTGGTTTGTGAAGTTGCCACTTTGTAATGCCATCTGACGATGAGAGGCACAGAGTTCAGCCATGCCCAGGTTCCCCGTCATCGAGGAGCTAGACCTCCTGGGGGATTTGATCCACAGCCTTCCTGTTTCTCATGCAGGCAGAGGTTATCCAGATGGCCTGTCCACCCCTGGTTTCAATCTTGGCTGCAGATGAGTTCTGTGTTCTAGGCAAGTAGCTTTGACCTCACTGAGTCAAAGGAAATTTCATCTTCTATAGTTTGTTAGAGCTAACGTGGATACCTCATAAAGATCCGAAAGTTACTGCTCACAGTTGTGGAGGCTGGCAAGCCTGAGATCAGGGCCAGCAGATTCAATGTCTAATGAGAGCTCTCTCTCTGGTCATGGTGTCACCTTCTCATGTGTCCCCACTTCATAGAAGGGCAAAAATGTTCACTCGGCCATTTCTGTAAGGACAGCAATAGTCCCTTTTGAAAGACCTCTGTTCTCCTGACCCAGTTGTCTCCCAGATGTCCAACTTCCCGACAGTACCACACTGGGGCTGCGGTTTCACCATGTGAATTTGGGGGATACTCAATATTCCGACTATAGCACAAGACATCACCTCCCAGGGTTGAGGTAATTTAAGGAACCATCCACACGGGGCATTTGCCAGCACCTTCTACTCAAAGTGGAATGGGATAGCTGCTACCAGTCACTGCAGCATTTATGGAGCTAGCTGGTTCTCTGTGTGTCGGAGATCCAGGGCTAGGGTGGGTGCTGGGGCAGGGGGACGGGTGGCAATAGAAGCAATGGGAGGCTGGGTGGGTGGAAGCCTGTGGACAGGATGGGCCTGGAGTGCACCTGATCCCTGTCCTGCAGGAGGCCTTCCTTCCTGCAAGAGAAGAGAAGGCAAGGCCAACGTTAGCCTGAGCTATACAGACAGCTCAGGGGATACATCTCTCTCAAGTCCATTTCAGAAGAGCCCCAGGCTAGGAGTGGCCAGGGACTGCCAGGATTCCAGGACACAGAGAGGACCTTCATTAGGGTTGGAGTAGAGGACAGGGTGAAATTAAATAAGTTCCTAAGACACGGAGCCTGAGGGACAGATGCTACGGCGGCCTTTCCATCAGGCAGCACAGGGACTGATCCTCCTTCCTCACTTACTCCTTGCCATGACTGTTTGGATCTCACAGAGCTGAGTTGTCAATTCTCTATGCTGATGGTGAGAGGTTACTCCTGGACATCCCATCTGGCATTTGCCCTACTTGTAAAACACAAAGCAGCGAAGGTCCTTAAAAGTGATGGAGGATTTCCCACCTCACGTGTGCCTAGTTTGTAGAGCTAAGGTACCAGACAGACCAATGAACAGCACAGCTATCCTTCACCAATGGCTTCTGGTTCCCTTTTCTCATGAACTCAAAGAATGAAATTCACAGATAATGGGAGGTTGAGTTTAGAGAGCAGTGTTAGTATAGGATTTTAGGTGGGAACTTAAGAGAAAAAAGGAAGGCAGAGCTCCCTAGCAGGAGGGAGTCCCAGAAAATGGGGTACCATCAAGCTGCTAGGCTAAGGGCTTCTTGTAGAACTTAGAGCAGAAACTGCACGGGGAGGTGAGCTGGTCAGTCCAGTTGGCCTACCTATGAGGTGTCTATATGCTTCATAGTTTCAATTATGTCTTCACGTATAGTTTCTAGGCAATAGGGCTCATTCCAACTGTGTAAAAGAAGAAAACTGATAAGAAACCAGACCAGGAAACAGAGCCCCCTTCTGGCATTTCTGGCCTCTAGCCAGGACAAGACCAAAGACATTGTTGGCTCTATGGCCGAGGGCAAGAATGGTAGTTTCTACCTCTAAACTGCCAGTTTTGATATTCTGCTCTCATCATTGGAAATGACTCTTGGTTATGGCGGGTAGGACATTAATGATTCACTATTGAGCATTTTGACTTCTGAAAGATGGACTTGGAAGGAAAGAGGCTAGCGGGTGGGTAAGCACGGCAGGGAGAACAGAGTCCAGTGAAGACAATATAAGGGAACAGAATGACAGGCTCTCAGAGAAGGTAGTGTGGATGCCTTACCTAGGGACATTTATTTGTGAACAACTTTATCAAATTCAGAACATCTGAGGAGAGTACATAAAGTGATATGGCAAGAAGTGACCAGAGAATTTTAAAACACAGCAAGAAACCTACTGATTTTTAAAAAAAAAAAAAAAAAAGTTAAACTCCATCCAGCCCATCAGATCTGTTCCAGAAATTAAGAGCCGAGCTTATATATTTGAATTTGGATCAATACTGATTGATTAACTGATTGAGTCCTCCTAAAATGTCAAGAGAATGATTGACAGGGAAAATGTCCATCCTTTTCCTGCTGCTTCTAGCTTCATAGTTTTCTTTTCTGGGGAGTAGATTAAAGGCATTTTTATTTTAAGGGTAACTTTGGCAGGTTTTGGAAAGCACACACCTAGTGCTTTCAGACAGTAAGCCCTACAATGCTCATTTCTAAGTAGTTCTAATAGCATAAAAGTATAAAATGATCTGCATGAGTCAGCCTGACATGCTCCTGGGTATCTTGTGGTTGGGGGCAAAATTCACTGATTCTCTTGAATCGTTTGGACTGCGTTAGTTCATTCTATACTAAGGGAGAGAGCATCCCAGTGAAATTAGTCACTGCACAGGTCTTAACCTAAGTGTTCTTTCACTGTTGCTGTGGAAACCAGAAAGAAAAAGCATGGGTCGAGAAAGAAAAATAATCAGTGCTAAACATCAGCAAAATACATTGGCAATAAGCTCCTTTTTTTTTTTTTAATACTGAATTTTTAAGGAATCACAAGACCTGGAACCATGCTGAGACTGAGAAGGTTCTGAGTGAATCATGTAATGAAATCATATGCCATTCCTTAGGAAAAATTATGAAAAACAAATAGTAGCCCTCTTTTTTCCTTTCTTTTACCAATAATGAACTCAGATGTGTGTGTGGTGTGTGTGTGTGTGTGTGTGTGTGTGTGTGTGTTCTTGTTCTAGGGATGGAACCTAGGGCCTGGTTCATGCTATGCATATGCACATGCTCAAGCCGTACTGCTGAATCTCTAATCATTAGCCACATCCACATAGCTGCTGCTAGATAGGACACATGTCTCTATGTAATCATTTGGCTTAGACAGGAAGAGGAACCAGTGACTCGTGGAGAGACAGATACTGTCTGCTGAGATGGTTTCTTCCAGTCAGGGAAGGGACAGGAGCATGAGGTGGTGGCAGCCTGACCTGGGCTGCAGAGCATCCTAGGATGTTATGAGGCAGAGGAGACCCTCCACTCTGGCACCAGCTAGAGTTAACTAGGTTAACCAGAGCCTTTGTGCCCCATAAGAGAGTGGCTTCAGGAATTGCCTGTCATCTGTGGGTGTCCTTTGAGAGGACAGAACACTGGGGTTTGGTGTCTTGTCATACCAGAGCCCACAGGGATAGACAGAGGCAGGGTGGCTGTACGAAGATACCGGAACTTTTGATCCAGCCTTGAGATGTTGTTGACAGCGAGGCTGAGGGTTGGAGGATACAAGGGGTCATGAATGACAGCTGATGGCTGGACTTGGGCTGCTGGCTCTTCTGTCCCTAGAGTCAAGCTTTCTCCTAGGTCTTTAGCTCCAGTCTGCTACTCTCTCCCCTGCCCCCCCTCCCCCCGCCTTGAAACAGGATTTCTCTACATAGCCCTAGCTGTCCTGGAACTTGTTATGTAGACCAGACAGGTCTTGAACTCACAGAGACACATCTGCCTTGGCCTCCAGAGTACTGGAATTAAAGATGTGCATAGCTTAGCCTTGCAATCTGATACTTTGAATGATTTTTTTCTTTCATAAATTATTTAACTAAGGAAATAACCCTGCATGTCAGGTCTGACCAATTAAAATGCACTTCATTAATTTTTAAATGGTATCCATTTTTATCAAAAAGAAGTCATTTGTATTTCTGTGAAATTTAACTCTCCATAATTCATTTATATGTGTTTAAAAATTAAGGAGATTGTTTTGATAGTTCTAAAGCTGCAAAGCTTGGGGGCATTTATATCTTGATGCAAGCTGCTAGACTGCGTGCGTGCATGTGTGTGTTTACAGATATATAGTGTGGCACGGATCTGTTAGGTGTCTGTAACAAGAATAAGGTATCATTTGCTGAAAAGCAATATCAGAATATCAATCATATTGCATATACATTATAATAAATTGGCAAACACCTGTTCAGAGGTATAAAAATGAGCAGCATGCAAAAGTAGCATCTTAGATTGAACAGAGTGTTCTATACCTGGCTAAATCCTAACACTCACTCTGTGGTAGCAACTGTAAGCTTGGTGAATGGAGTTTGCAAAGCTTTATCATGTCACTCACAAGTATTGTTTTGGAAACAAGTGTCTTCCTTTTTACCCTTCTACAGAGAGACGGTCTCCCCAGGACATCATGCGGAGTGCCACCAAGCCCTGGAGTCCAGTTGCCAAAGCAGGCAGCCATGGCCCTGATCGCACTCGGCCCCTCCCTGGGACCCCTTCCGGCATGAAGAGTTCCAAGTCTTCAACCTCGCTGGCCTTTGAGTCTCGGCTTAGTAAGGTACAGACTTTCAGGGCAGGACTGTGAGGATTTTATACTCACACCTGAATATTTGGAACTAGGAACTTTAGCTCTGTTTGTCTTTCTGTGTCTGGATTATCTCACTCAAGATTTTTGTTTGATATTTTGATTATTTGTTTAATATTTTCCTTTTTGTTTGTTTGTTTTTTGTTGTTGTTGTTTGAGACAGGGTTTCTCTGTGTAGTCTTGGCCATCCTGGAACTCACTTTGTAGACCAGGCTGGCCTTGAACTCACAGAGATCCATCCTGAGTGCTGGCTGGGATTAAAGGCGTGTACCACCACCACCACCACCACCACCACCACCACCACCTGGCTGAGATAATATTTTCTAGTTCCACCCATTTATCTGGCTGGGCCCAGGTGAGAGATCTGCTATACCGGGCTAGATAGAGTTGCTGGGTGTCAGGACGGTATTTAAAGAAGGTACAAGAGTGTTTCTGGGGACAGTGTGATGCTGGCCATTCCAACAGCAAAGGCCATTGCTTCAGAAGCTTCTGCCATAGGAAAGTGTTAAGGAGAAGCACAGACTCATGTGGTAGGCTCCCTGTTCTCCGTTCTGAGCCATGAGCTTTCTTGGCCTGATATTATGACAAGGATATCAGGGGCTGGGAAAGGGGGTAGGAGGACTTGAACTATGCCCGCATCTTGCTAGCCCTGTCCTTTCCAGTGGATCACTGAAACTCCAGAGAGCAGAAGAGAAGAGGAGGAAATGGTGATGGTCAGAAAAACAAGTAGATTTCCTTCCCAAGTGAAAACTTAGAAGCCAATAGGAAAGTTGGAACTTATAGCAAATATCCCTATAGCCCTGCCTGGACTAGTCAACATGGTAATGTTTGAGAGTAAATGGATATAGACGTCTTAACTGTTCACAAATAGGAAACAGAATCAAATCCACCCAAAATAGAGCTGAATCCCTAATTTCAGATGCTGCCTGAGATGCAGGAGATGCCGGAAGAACGGGCAGGGATGCTACTGTAAACCTTCTTCTTGGAATTCAAGCAGCAGCATGCATGCTCTGGCCTCAACAGGCCACATCACTCCAGCCACATCAAAGGACCCAAGGCTGTGAGTCAGAGCTCACTTGGTTACAGTTGACAAAACATTGGTTTGAGTTTGTATGAGCAGAAAAGAAATCTGAGTTGTACTTCACTGTCCACAGGCATTTTCTTCCAGGATTCCTGTGGATGCCAAAACCTGTGGGTGCTCTAGGGCCTCATCTGAAACAGGGTAGTATTTTCATAGAACCTGTGAGCCCTGTGAGCCCTGGATGCCTCTAGCATCTCTGGATTACTTATAATGTCTAATTGAACATAAATAGCTGTTACACTGTAATGTTTTAGGAATAAGGATGAGGAAAATAATCTACATTTTCTGAAGAGATGCTGTTTTTTCCTACTATTTTTGAGTATAATTTGGATAAGTCCAAGGATGATGGTAAAATGAATATATCCTAAGGTTCCCACATCTCTATGGGACAAGGGTTCAAGACTGCATCTCAGAGAGGCTGGTCTGAGGACTGGACTCTCTAGCTGGTCTCTCACCACCCTGCTCACTGCTTCTGTGTCATCTCCTGATGCCCAGCCTGGTCCAGAATATATATGAAGTATATGGCCAGTCTGCTGACCTCCTGCATCTCTTAGAAGGCCAAGTTGCCTTTTTCTTCATTTCCTATTTGTTTTTTTTTTAATTTTTGTTTTGTTTTGTTTTTTGAGACAGGGTTTCTCTGTGTGGTGCCTGTTTTAGATCTTATTCTGTAGACCAGGCTGGCCTCGAATTCACAGAGATCCACCCGCCTCTGCCTCCCGAGTGCTGGGATTAAAGATATGTGCCACCACCACCTGGACATTTCCTATTTGTTAATAAAAGGAAAGGAGAACAACAAAGAAAAATAAGAAAGAAAAACCCATCACTGAGAGTAGTTAGATGCTGGTCCCATGCTGGCCCTGCACAGGCTGCTGGGCCTTGCAGCTAGGGACCTATTTGAGGACATCGAATCTTCCCAGTGTGTACTGTAACAGTACTACATCCTTGAAGGAGTGCAGTCTTCCAGCATGGGCTCATTGTCTGAGTCTGGAGTCCCAAGCAGTGTTCTGTGATAGTTCCTATAGAATGCTCTCAAAATGGTTGCACCTAGCCACCTGTGGCAATGGAGCCTTTAGAATGTGGCCAGTCAAAATGGAGCTATGCTCTTAAGCCAGGTTTAAAGAGTTAGTACCCAAAATTCAGGAGAGCCCACTAATAAACAGCCATGAGCCATGAGATGATGCTTCAGCCAGTGATGGACACATGTTCAATGGCTCTATAACATCATAGTGGGGTTGAGAACTTTTCATAGCCTAGTGGCATAGCCATTGTAAGGTCAGAGCACAGTGCATCGCTCATGTGTGTGTGGTAACATGTTTGTGTGACTGCTTTGCCTGTCATATGAGGAAATGGCATACCCAGCTATCTAATCAGTATGATAAAGTTTGAAAAGCTGATAACCGGCTGTGTTCCTGGTTTATGTATTTGCCGTGCTTTTAATAACTATTCTGGAGCATGCCTACTTACAAAGACGGAAGTGTGCTGGGAAATGGCTGTGTGAGGCTGCAGGTGTTTTGTTCATAGGTGCTGTTGACCACATCTGCTGAGTTTGTCCTTTCTCTTGTCTTGATTTAATTTTGTGCTGTTTATTTATCATGACCCCAGAAACAATATCGCTATATACATACACGCATATATGTATACTATCTCTATAATCTCTCTATATACTGTATAGCTTATTGTGCAGTGGTTTGTGGAAGTACATTCTGTGATGTTTACACCATGAAAGAATTGCCTAGCTATGCATTTCTCAGACTATCTCTTCATTAAATGACTATGAGCATTTTATATTGACCACATTGATACTATTTTTATATATTCATTTAAAAATAAATAAATTCCCTTGTTTGTATGAGTGTTTATTTGTTTGGCTGCACATGTGGGTGTGCATGCATGTGTGTGTGGAGGCAGGAGGTCAATATCAGGGATCTCTTTGGATTGCTGTCTACCTTATATGTTAATACAGTCTTATTGAACCAGGAGCTCACTAGTTTGCTAGGCTGGCTGGCTAATGAGCTCCAGGCATCCACCTGTCTCTATTCTCCCAAGGATGTTGCTGCGTTTTTATGTGGATGCTGGGGTTCTGAGCTCAGGTCCTCAGGTCTATGCAGCAGGGACTTTACTGACATAATTATCACCTATAGCCATTGCCTATGAAGTCTGTCTGTCTGTCCTCTTTCTTTTCTAAGACAGGGTCTTTCTATGTAGCCATGGCTGTCCTGGAACTCACTGTTTAGACCAGGCTGGCCTCAGATGTACAAATCTGCCTGCCCCTGGCTCCCAAATACTGGGATTAAAGCTGTGTGCCACCACACGCTGTATAAAGTTTAATTTTAAAAAAATTATTGTTATTATATATTATTGTCGTGGTGGTGGTGATGGTGATGCTGGTCCTGGGACAGGTGTGTGGAGTTTGGAGGGGAGTCTGTTCTCTCCTGCCATCATGGCTCTGGCAGGTGATTGTCAGGCTTGTGTAGCAAGTACTTTACCCAGTGAGCCATCTTCCAGGCTGCCATAAGGTCCTTTATTTGCTTTAGTTTACTTTTGAATGTAGCTACCAGACGATGTAAAATTACGAGGTGAGTCCTATTCGATTTCCACAGACAGGCTGCTCCAAACATTGTCACAGTCCCTAGAAATGTCTGCCTCAGACCTGGGGACTCAGCAACTTGGTGGTTGATGTTGAGTTCAAGAAGAGATGAAGTCAGGGGCTGGAGAGATGGCTCAGAGGTTAAGAGCACTGGCTGCTCTTCCAAAGGACCCGGGTTCAATTCCCAGCACCCACATGGCAGTTCATAACTGTCTATAACCCTGGTTCCAGGGGATCCGGCACCCTCACAGAGACCTACATGTAGGCAAAACACCAATGCACATTAAATAGATAGATAGATAGATAGATAGATAGATAGATAGATAGATAAGAAAAAGAAGAGATCTAGTCAGGTGTATGCATTTAAACAAACCCTGGCCACAACTGATAGCAGCTTGTGTTTGAGGACCACAAACAGAAAGAGTTACCTATTACTAGAGACTGAATTTTGTTGCAGCTGATGATGGAGCTTTGAGGTTTTTCTCTCATCTTTGTGAAATGGAGAGGAGTTTCTTAGTTACTTAGATCAGTGAGGCATTTAAACCTGTTTGTGAGCTCAGGTGCTCAGCAGCTTAAATCCGAGAGAAACCCTTTCTGAGAGCACTTACTACACACACCAACCTGAGCACGTACCTTCATGGGGAATCTTCCGTAGCAAGCCAGAAACCTAGACAGGGCCAAGCTGCCTTTGGGTAACAGGAAACAAAGCCAAAAATGCAGAAAGAACATGAGGTAGAAACCGAGTCGGATGCTCTCCCAGCTTATGCCTCCTACGCTAGTAGCTCGCTGCTTCCTTTCCAAGGGATGGTGGGGTCATTTGTAAATCTTTATGCCCTACATCTTGGGCAAGTGTCACTGCAACCAAGCTTGTGAACCTGCACATGGAGGGGACAACCTCTAGTACTTAGAGCACTCACAAGATTAACGAGACACACCTTTGGGTATGTCTGTAAAGGCTTTTCTGGAAATGATTAACTGAGGAAGGAAGGCCCACTGGGTAAGAAAGGAGAGAGGCAGCTGAGCTCCACCTCTTCCCACCATGCTCCCCTCCCCACACAGAGCTGCTGAGGAATAAGCAAGCAGCCTCTTGCCGCTGGTCCTTTCCAGCCATCATGGACTGTATCCCCCAAGCGATGAGCCAAAATAAACCCCTTCTTAATTTCCCTCCAGCCAGTTATTTGGTCACGGCAATGAAAGTGTAATTTATTCGTAAAACTGGTACTGAGAAGTAGGGTCACAATGAGGAACCTGACCATGTGGCTCCTAGGCGTTCTGAACTGCTTTGTAGGAGGAATGTGGAAGAGTTTGGAGATGTGAGCTGGAGAAGCCATCAAATGTTATAAGCAAGGTTAATAGGCCAGTCTGGTGGGGAGTTCAGAGACCAGGAAACTGGCCGGCATGTAGACAGTAAGGACCCTGCTCATGAGGTTTCAAAGAGGAACAGGGACTCTTATTAGGATTTGGGTTAGGGACCTTTATGTTTTATTCTGGCAAGAAAATCTGGCTGTGTTTTGCCCACGTTCTGAAAACTTGAGCGAGGTTAAATTCAAACTAATGTACTAACTGTTTGACAGAGGAGATTTTTAAGCCAGCACAACGTGCAAGCTGTGCCCTGTGTTAGAGTTTCTCAGAGGAAGAGTATCTTGGCAGACTGGGGACAAAGAATGCCACAAAGATCATACCACACAACAGATCTCAGGCAAGAGATTTATTGGGGGTGGGAGCGAAAGGCCACCTCTGAGTGGAGACAAGAGAGAGACAGAGAGAAAGGAGGCCACTGTGGTGGAGGCCTTAGAAGAGTATGCAACTCGTGGCAAGAGTGGAAATGTGTCACATTTGGTGGCAAGTAAGGACATGGCTGCTGGCACTGAGTTGCTGAAGGCAGGCTAGGGGAGTACCTGGCTCCTAACAGCCTGGTTATTGCCTTCTGCATCTACCCGGATGTGCAATGAGAGCAGAAAGATGTGAAGATGTGCATTTTGCAAGGGAAGTAGTTTGAACCTGCTTAAAGTTGAGGACGGATGGGTTCAGACAAGTTGGACAATAGGCAAGTGCCATGAAGGGAAGACCCCACTCATCTGAGAGCTCCAGGGCGTAGCAGTGTGAGCTCATTTTAGAGTGCTGAAAAGGTAGAGCCTTCAGGGCGTTTTGTTGCTGCAGCTGTCCAGAAGGGCCAGGCTGCCTCTCAAGCTGGCCGCTGAACTTGTCGTCCAGGTGGTGCTGGTTTTGTGGACACAGAAGATGCCAGAGTGAAGGGGTCCTGGAGACTTGTACCAAGGTTCTAGGAAGCCACTGAGCCATGTGTAATAGGGTCAAAGTCGCTGCACAGAGCTCCTAAGTTGATTGTGGGGAGTTGTAAAGGTGAAACGTCTACGGTGCTAGAGACCTCAGGATAGGACCCGGTGAAGCAAGTTCAAGACAGAGGCACAGTTCTGTTCTCAAGTCGTCAGAACTGGAGAGCTTGGGCTGCCTGTGGGAGGCCAAGTGATGCCAGCAGAAGCTCAGATGCCAGCCATGGTGCTGCACGGGTTTGTGTCTGCCTTGCTGGGTTTTTGGTTTGCTTTGGTCTGGTCTTTAAGCCTTGCTGTCCTCCTATCCCTTCCCTTTAGTGATGCTCATGTTACTGTATAGTAGAGGTTTTTACTTGTGGTTTGATTTTGCAAAGGGCCTGGAGAGATGGCTCAGCGGTTAGGAGCACTAGCTGCTCTTCCAGAGGACCCAGGTTCAATTCCCAGCCCCTACATGGTGACTTACAACTATCTATTACTTTAGTTTTGGGAGCTCCAATGCCTCCTTTTGACGTCTATTGGCACCAAGCACGCATGTGGTGCATAGACACACATTCAGGCAACTACTCCTACACAAAAAATAAAAAATTAAGTAACTGGAGCTGGAGAGATGGCTCAGAGGTTAAGAGCACTGACTGCTCCTCCAAAGGTCCTAAGTTCAATTCCCAGCAACCACATGGTGGCTCACAACCATCTGTAATGAGATCTGGTGGCCTCTTCTGGCCTGCAGACATACATGCAGGCAGAACACTGTATACATAATAAATAAATAAATTTTTTAAAAAATTAATTAATTAAAAATAAAAAGAGCCGGGTGGTGGCAGCAGCATGCACCTTTAATCCCAGCACTTGAGAGGCAGAGGCAGGTGGATCTCTGAGTTTGAGGAAGTTCTAGGATAGCCAGGGCTACAAAGAGAAAGCTCTGTCTCAGAAAAACAGACAACAGGGTGGGGTGGGGAGATGGCTGTCAGTAATGTGCTTGCTGTGCAGGAGGACCCAGCTAAGTTCGAGCTCCAGAATACATGCAAACAAAACAAAACAAAAAACAAAACAAAACCCCACAAAACAATGAGGCAGGTGGTAGGGGTTCCCATGCTGGGGAGGCCAAGATAGGGAGACCGAGATGGCTTGCCGGACAGCCAGCTGCCCTGGTTTGCTTCCTGTTGCTGTGATAGTAGACACCGTGACCAAAAGCAGCTTGAGGAGGAAAGGGTTGATTTCATGTTACAGCTTGTAGTCCATCACCGAGGGAAGTCCTAGCCGGAGCTCAACTAGAACAGGAATTCTTGCAGGCAGGAACCTCAAACGGAGACGGTAGAGGAATGCTGCTTGCTGGCTTGCTCCCTGGCCTTTGCTCTGCTAGATTCCTTATGAAGCCCAGGGCCATGTACAGAATAAAGACGACACTGCCCGTGGTGTGCTGGCTCCTCCTACATCAGCTAGCAATCAAGACAATGCCCCCCAAAACATGCCTGTGGACCATCTGATGCCCTACACGCATGCTCATGGGCCAGTCGAGGGCCCTGCTTCCTGAGTGTGTCAACTTGACAACCAAGATGAACCAGTCTAGTCTACTTGGCAAGTCCTAGGCCAGTGAGAGACCCCTCAACAGAAACAAAGTGCACAGTGGTTGTCCTCTGACCTCCACATACATGTGCACTCTCGTGCACAAACATGAGCATGTGCACAGAACAACAGCTAGAGAGAGTACCCTGGATCTCAGCAAAGACTTCAGACTTTTGGACTGTTAAGACTTTGGGACTGAATGCCATGAGCACATACATGAATGGTTACGTTGTGCTGAACTGGGTGGCTGTTGAGCTCAAGCTACAGGACCCAGGGCACGTTTTGATAAAGGAGCTATTTCTATCTTGAATGCAGGAATTTGATAGAGTCATCTGAGGTTTTTCTTCCTCATGTGTTCTAGTCATTGTGTTAGGTTTTATAGGTTTAAACGTCAGTGTTAGTGTGTCAGAGCACACACAGCAGGCCATATTATAATGTCTTTAGCCCCCTGGCTTATTCACTGAGGGCTGAGTGTGACTTCCTGGTCCAGGATAAGCACTGTTCTTCGCCTCTGTCCAATAACAGCTGTTCCGTGCTATAAGGGGTTGGGCTAAGAGCCTTTGCACCTCCATGCAGTTCCTGTGACTCTATCTAAACTACTGGGCACTGGTGGGTACACCGTTCCTCGCTGTGTCTTTGTCCTCTCAACATCCCTCCAACTTCTCTCTAGCTCAAGAGGGCCAGCAGTGAGGACATGCTCAACAAACCTGGAACCACCTCAGCCGGGACAGTGCGACTGAAGAAGACCTCCACCTCCGGAGCCATCTCCGAGCTCACTGAGAGCCGCCTGAGAAGCACCGCAGGTAGGAAGGGCCTCCGTGGGATCCTGTCCTGTGGAAGCTCCTTTTGACTCATGGTCCCTCCTCTGCTCACCCTGGCCTGGAGCTGCTCCAGGGGCATAGTCCTTACCTGTAGAATTTGAGCACTGGGCAGACAGTGTACAACCGGAGAGTGGAGAAGAGAAAGGCAACGGTTTGCCATGTCACCCCAGGAGTCCACTTGTCACTAGTGTGTGCAGAATCCTTTTAGCAAGGTGGTGTAGCTCTGGAGTCATCCTGGGTGATGGCAATGGATGGCAGTGGGTCATGGAAAGGCCCAAGATGAGGAAAAGCTGAGGTCTTCCTTGAGCGTCATAGTTGTTCCTCTTACCACTTTTCAACCCATTTCACAAAAACATCACATTCCAAAGATATATTTACATTTATTTGGCCTTCAAGAAGTTTAATGTGAGGACAGAATGTGGCTTTGGGTGTCAGGAGAGGGGCCTGTGTGTTCTACGTGATGACTTAGCTGTTTTAAAGACTGAATTCATACTAAATACAACAGATGAAAGTGAAGCTTATTTTCACCAAGCAAGCCTCTACTACTGATTCCAAAGTTAACAGATGCCGTTAAAATGAATTAATTATTAATTAAAAATTAATGCCAGCCTTATGCTCAATATTAATGTAAAACACGAGATATTAAAATGTTAGCAGACGATGTCCAAGAAATTTTAAAAGGACAGTAGCGGACAGTACAACCAAGTGGAGTTGTGCCGTCTAAAAATGAGTGAATGAGGGACTTGGGAGATGGCTGGGCGGTTAAGAGCACTTGCTGCTCTTCCAGAGGACCCAGGTTTGATTCCAGATAGTGGCTGACAACTGTCTGTAATTGCATTTCCGGGGGGATCCAGCTCTCTCTCCTGGCCTCCATGGGGATTGCACACATGTGATGCACAGACATACATGTAGGCAAAATACTTATACACATAAAATAAAATGAAATCTTTTTTTAAATGAGTAAATGAATGAATGTTATCATTATATGCCTGCCAGGCATATCATAGGCCAAAGAAAAACTGCATAGCCATCTTGATAGATTTGGGCAATGGAGCTGTCAGAATTAACCACCATGTTGATTTAGTAACAAACTCTTGATAGACAATGAGAGTGTGTGTGGTGGTGGGGGTGGTCGTGGGGGCACCTCTAGCAAAGAAGTATGTTATCTTGCTGTACTCGGCAACATTTAACCGTGGTCCCAGATACTCAGACAGGAGTGTCACCTGAACCCACAAGTTCCAGGCTAGTTAAGCAGGACAGAGACTTCATCTCAAAAAATAAGTAAAGGTGGAGGTGGAGGCAGGAGGATTGGCCAGCCTAGGTTCCATGGTACCTTGTCTGAAAGAAAAAGATTAAATAGTTCTCTGATTAGTGACTGGTTAGAAAATATAATATTGGAAGAAATGATCTCATGTAAGAAAGGATGTGGAGCCAGACCATGGTGGCGCACGCTTTTAATCCTAGCACTTGTGAGGCAGAGGCAGATGGATCTCTGTGAGTTTGAGGCCAGCCTGGTCTACAGAACGAGTTTCAGGACAGCCAGGGCTACAAAGAGAAACCTTCCCTCAAAACAAACAGACAAACAAACAAAAAAGTAGGAAAGAAAGGAGAAACACTTAGCAATAAACTTAGTTAAGTAAGAGCCTGTATATTAAAAGAAATCTAACGCCCTTTTGAAGAACACTTCTATGTCCTTGTGAATAAATGGGAGGAAATGTGTGGGTTTGGGATAGGAAGATTAAATATAGTAGAGACTAAATTCAGTCGTGTCATATATTAAATGTAATAAAGGTGTCTAAATTATTCCATCAATTCATTTTCATCCTAATTAACATATCAGTGTGGAACTGGAAACAGCCACTGAGTAAAATGATACTGAGGACTCAGTCACCAGCTAGCAAGCACTGGGCCCGGGGGAAGGTATTTTGGGTTGTCCTGACTGGGAGGTTATATTTCCACCTAGTGGATAGAGACAGAGATGCTGCTAGTCATAGCCTGCAGGAGAGCCGGAGTGTCCTGCCTGACTGGGTAGACCTGCTGCTGGGAAGCCCTGATCTAGTCACATCCCAGGATAACCAGGGAAAGTCTGGAGAAGAGCAATCGAAGACAGCGCAGTGGAGCCCTGGAGGAAGGCCAGGATCCACACACACATTTGGTATAGGGTAAAGGTGGTTTATGTCAAGTTGGAGCCTGTGGGTGTGGCTTAGGGTCAAGCTCGAATTCAGCAGGTGAGAGGTCCTGAGTTCAATACCTGAAAACAGAAGTTAAAGTAAGTTAAGTAAAACCCGGGTAACTCTGAAAAATAAAATTGGAGGTTATCTCATTCTTCCTTACAGAAATGTCATGGGTGTGTGAGGGGGAGGGTAAAATATTTACTGTGCAAGGACGAAGGCCTGCGTTCCATCCCTAGTGCCCATGTGCAAAGTCAAATGAGGCAGTGGTTACCTGTGACCTCAGCCCCGGGGCAGTGGCGGCAGCTGGATCTCCAGGGCCTGCTGACCGGTCAGCCTGGCGAGTGCTGAGTCCTAGGTTCAGCGAGAGAGCCTGTCTCACAAAACAAGGTGGAGAGAGCGCAGAAGACATTCAGTGTTGACCTGTAGCCTCCACATTAACACCCCTCACCTGTACACGTCTGTACACATGCTTGCGTGCACACACGCACGCACATGCACATGCACACAAACATATACAACACATACACACTTGTAGATACATAGATATAATGAAAGTTTTAAAAATAAAGGAGACATCAGAGAGTTAACCCGCAGTAGGCACTAAGGAAATGGAGAGAGGTGTTCCATCGTTAACAAGCTCCTAAGGGCACTAGAGAGAGGGCTCAGCAGTTAAGAACACTTGCTCTCTCGGAGGACCTGGGCTCTGTTCCCAGCACCCATATGGCAGCTGTCAGCCACCTGTGACTCCAGTTCCAAGGGATTTGATACATTCTTCTGTCCTCCACCAGCACCAGGCACACATATATAGGAAGGCGAACACTCATACACATGAAATATATATAAATACCCTTTAAAGGATGCTGAAGGGATTATTCAAAATACATGCAAGTTTACAAAGACTATTCAAACCCATAAGGAAAACTGTAGAACAATATGGAGCTCACATAAAAAGAAATAGACATCCCATAGAAAAACAGTAAACTTCATTTGTAGCTGAGGAGCTGTTAGTCAGAACAAAAATTCTATATATGATACCCCCAAATTAGAAAAAAACAAAACAGGTCATCATCACTATTGTTACCATGGGTAGAAGGAGAAGACACACTCCTTAGGAACAGTTTGGACAACTTGGTGACACCTGAAGCTTTTTGATTTGGCTGGTTAGCCAGTGAGCACCAATGATTCTCCTATACCTATAGCCCCAGTGCTGGAATTAAACTGTCGTGTGTGTGTGTGTGTGTGTGTGTGTGTGTGTGTGTGTGTGTGTGTGTGTATGTGTATGTACATTATGGGATACTGTAATGATTAACGTTTGTGGTCAAACCTGACTGGATTGGAATAATCTGGGAGACACCTAGATGGGGTGAGGTCTTCTGCTAAATGCAGAGGGAGAGAGGAGAAAGTGGGGCCGAGCTCCAGCACCCATCCCGCTGCTTCCCAAGGGCAATGTGTCCGCCTCACACTCCGATTGCCGTGCCTTCCTGCCGTGATGGACCGTCCGTGCAAACCCTGAGCCAAAGTCAACGTTTCTCCCTTGAGTGGCTTCTTGTCAGGCCTCTGGTCACAGGGACGAGGAAAGCCACCGATACAGATGCAGAGGCCGCTCATGTGTGCCACGTGATCCGATCTGGTCACTGGCCTATCACCTGCACTGCCAATCATTTCTTATTTAGGTTTGCCATGCGCTGTGATTCTAAACCTGCACTCACTCAGCCAGCATCCATCTCAAGCCCCTGACACGCAGGTTCAACACCAAATCGACACACCTGACACGTGGCAGGCGGGATGGGAGCTGCTCAAACTGGGAAGCACAGGCCCCCAGAAGCCTTCCTTCTCATTCTTTCAGAGACTGTCTAGTTTCCTTGTGCCCTGGTGCACGGCCAGAGTTTGCTTCAACAGGAACAAAGAATGCATCATCTACTAGGCCAAGCCAGCCCCCTGCTGCCCTGCCCCCTGCTGCCCTGCCCCCTGCTGCCCTGCCCCCTGCTGCCCTGCCCCCTGCTGCCCTGCCTGTCTCCCTCCCAACCCCCCGGTCCCTGGCCTCTCAAGCCTGCTGGCACTTCTTCTTCAGACAGACTTAGGGCTCTAACTGTTTCATTGGGTCTGAACCATCGTAGAGGTTGGGGTCCCAATCAGCCTCGCCCATGTTGTATCCACCCTGGGTGTTCACTTTTGGACTTTCTGAGTAAGTCATGTCCTCCTCCTCCTCTTCTCCCTGGGGTGCCCTTTATATGTGCCTCTTCTTCCCCAGCGATGCAGATGGCAAAGCAAGGAGTTTTTAGAACACTTCTGGCAAGAGCTGGCCTCTCAAGTCAACAGGACGCAGGGAAGAGCCTGCTGTGGTGGAATATAACCACCAGGTGGCAGCCTTGTCCAAAATACTGAGGTGCTGGAGTCTTGGTTTGATGAGGAACTGTTGACTTCAGAAATGATGATTCTTTAATCCAACAAATAATTTTGAACACTTACTCTGTGTGAATTCAAGCACTGTCCTGCGGAAAAGGTACCAGGACAAAGACCGTTGCCTGCATCAAGTCACCTGAGCAGATCATGACCAAGAAGGAAAGGAGGTCAGATGGTGACTGGGCAGGGCCACTGTGGCAGGGTTGACTGCCTGTACCCACCAGTGTCCAGCACAGCCTGGGGGCAGAGAGACAGACTACAAGAGAGCCAACAGCTGGGTAGGCAGGCGTGGGTGACTTCTGCAGGGTTCTCTGGAATAGGGACAGCTCCCGAGTTCATTCCCTATGGAACTTTTTGGCTGCTTGTTGAAAGTAGACAGGTAGGATGGAGAGATGATGGGTGGCCGCTGTCATAAATGAGGAAATAAGTCGTATTGCCTGGGCTAGGCTGGGAGCTGGGGGCAGCAGGCAGGTTCTGGGTATATTTTGAAGGCTAACCAGCCCAATGCCCTGATCCTTTTCTTTACTGTAGTAAAATACACATAAAATTCACTCATTTAGACATTTAAAAAATCGCATCTTGTTCATTTATTTTGTGAATGTGTGCATGCATTTGCCACAGTACGTGTGTGGAATTTGGAGAACAAATAGTGAGAATCAGTTCTCTCTTACATGAGGGCCCGGGAATTGAACTCAGGTGATCAGGCTTCGTGGCTAGTGCCGTTCCCTGCTGAACCATCTTGCCAGCCCTCTTTTAGGAGGTGTCCGTGGCCTCACAGAACACACGCCCATCATTCTGTAGTGAACTGGCTCTGACCTGTGATGCCTGTCCTGACTGACAGGGGGAGAGGACTGGCCCATGCTCCTGGCAGTGCTGATTCCTTCCCCCGGGGCAGGTAGCTGTGCTCACCACCCCTGAGGAGGAAAGAAAGAGGATCAGGCAGGCTGGGTAGCACTCCCAGACTCAGAGCCAGAATCTGATAATCAGGTTCTTCCTGCTGCCGAGGTCACTGCAGGGCGGGACCCTGATTCTCTTCCCCTGCGGTAGACTCGCTACTCCCATGCCGAGGCTGCTTACTGTGTGCTGCTTACTGTGGGCTGCCTCTGTTTTCCTTTATTGTAGCCCCATGGGGCGGTGCCATTCCATCCCTTGGACCAGAAGACAGATCGGAAAGAGCCGACTGTCTTCACATTCAGAAAGTGCTGGGACCAGGCCACAGACGCTGAGAGAAAACCCGGACATGATAGCTTGCAGGAGCAGGTGTAGAAAAAATGATGGTGGAGGTCTTGGAGGTGACAGACCATAGGATGAGGTGGGGAGCCAGACCCTAGAACCCCCCCACAGGAGGAGCGCCCGAGGCAGGGGTGTCGGCAGTAAAGAACTTTGCTGAGGCCAGCAGTGGACGACAGGGAGAAGAGGAACCAGGCTCTGCTCTAGGAATGTGAAAAATGGAAGGTATCTGCTTAGCAGCCGGAAGAGATAGCAAGGCAGAGGAAGGTCACAGGCAGTGGTGGTGGTGATAGGGTCGCACAGGAAGGTCACAGGCAGTGGCGGTGGTGCTAGGGTCGCACAGGCACAGACCTGGGCTCAGAGCAGATATGAGCTCAGCTCGAGGACATGCCCTGCTGAGTTCATTCTGAGCTTTAAGGGACCCTGGGGCAGGCTTGAGGGAGAGGGTGGGGCGGGGTCAAGGGTCATAGTCCATCTGGAAAGTCTGCACAATAGCAGTGTTAGGAATGAGTTTGTTGTTTTCATAACTTCAGAGAGACCACTTATTCATGAATATATCTTATGGTAAAATAATTTCAAATTCAGTGTTTTCATTTCTCTACAATTGATTCGTCCTCGAATTATGAGAAGAATACTTGGCAAGACCAGAATTCTTGTGACAGATCTGGAGTCACCTAGAGACAAGCCTCCAGACACACCCTTGAGGGATTGTTAGGATCTCTAGGCATTAGTGAGTATCTTGATCAGGCTAACCGAGGTGGGAAGACTCGCCCTAAAAGTGGGCAGTACTGTTCCCTGGGCTTTGGTTTTGGTCTGCATTAAAAAGGGGAAGGCCGTTGAACACAAGCATTGGTCATTCTCTGCTTCTTTTTATTGTTGTTTTTAAAGACAGTATTTATCTAAACTGTCTGTGACTCTCTGGAGTGTCTGAGCCTGTATGTGTATGCATGAGCACACTGTGTGGGCATGTAGCGATCAGAAGCAGGCATCAGGTGACCCCCTCTATCGCTCTCTGCCTATTCCTTTGAAGCAAGGGCTCTCTCTGAACCTGGGGCACGTGCTTTCTTAGGTGGCCTGGAACCCAACCAACCTCAGCAGCCCTCCTGTCCCCCACCCCACTTGGAGTTGGGGTACAGGCATATGTGGGATGCCTGGCTTGTTAATGGTGCTGGGATGCCAGCTCCAGTCCTCAGGACTGTGGGGCGAGCATTCGGAACTGCTGTCTCTCCAGCCCGGTACTCTGTGTCATGCCTGCAGATGCAGTGAGACCAGCTGCCTCCTCAGGCTCCTGCGGCCGCGGCTTCACTGACATTGACTTGCAGCTCCCTGTCTCCTCCTCACAACCCCTCACCCACGGGTCTGTCTTCTGTCCCTGAGGGTACTCTTCTAGCTTTTCTGAGATCATGCTGTATGTCCTTCTGTGATTGACCTAAAGTTCTCAAGGTCCATCCATTTTATAACCTGTGTCAGGATATCCTCCCTCCTTAATCTGGGGTGGCGGGTGAAGTGAGGGGTGCTACCTACCTATGGTGTTCACTGACCCTAGCTTGTATTTTTCTTATTAGCTAGCTATGGCTGTTTCCCATGCATCATGATCTTCCATGAAGTGTAGTCAAAAGCAAAGGAATCCTGGACCACACATTTTATTTTATTTATTAAAAAAACAAAAACAGCCTTGGCTGGCTGGAAATTTCTGTATAGAATAGGCTGGCCTTGAACTCATGGCGATTCATCTGGAGGGTGTAATTTATGTACCAAATCTTTGCCTCTCAGCTTTCTCCCAGCATTTTGCTTTACTATTTGCTCATTTCTGTCACTTTGCAACTTGTGACCCTTTCCAGTTTGGAAAATGGTTTCCAAAATAAACATTTTTAAAATCAAAATGTAAAATCAATATGAACATTGAAATATATTTCATGTTCTTAAATTTAAGAAAAATATAGTCTATGTGTTACCAAGTTAAATGTGCTTTGTGCTTTCTATTTTGCAATTATAGATCTGTACGCAAAAATAACGGGTAATATGTGTAGATCCCCATGGCTTTTACCAGCTTTTCCTGATGTTAACATTTTGCAAAATGATAGAACACATCATAACCAAGGCATTGACCCTGATATCATGAGGTCATAGGACATTTCCACCAGCACAAGGATTCCTCACGTGACCCTTTTTCACAGCCACACCTTCTCCTCTGCATCTATCACCAGCTTGTTCTCTGTTTCTGTAATTATGTTGTTTCAAAGAGGTTTTGTGAATGGAGTCACACAGCATGTAAGGCCTTGGAATTGGCCTTTTCCACTTTGCATAATTCTCTGGACACGCATCCAGGCTGTTCAATGTGTTGAACATTGTTCATCTGTTACTTCACAGTTTTTTGCAGTGTGAATTGCACCACGGTTTCTTTGATTGTCCGCTCCTTGAATCTGGGTTCTTCCTAGGCTTTTTTCTGTGATGAATTGAGCTGTTACCAACATTTGTGTATAGGTTTTCGTGTGAAAATCTCATTCGTGCTGGGGATCGAATACAGAGCAGTGTGCATGCTCCGCTAATGTTAAGACACTGAGTTCCATTCCCAGCCATTTTTTGTGGGGAGTGGGGGATGAACATTTTGCAGGAGAATTTCTATGGAAAATGTCTAGGAGTGTAATTTCTGGGTCCTGTTATATACAGTTTGTTAAGAAATTGCCTTATGTGTACCCCTAGTTGCTCTGCTCTTCTGCATCCCATCAGCAGTGTGTAGATGGCCCAGCCTTTGTACAAACTTGTCAGCAGTCAGTCCTCACTATACTGCTTTAAAAAAAGAGATTTGTGGGGGGTGGGGGTGGGGGGTGACGGGTTTCTCTATGTAGCCCTGGCTGTCCTGGAACTCACAGAGGTCTGCCTATCTCTGCCTCCCAAGTCATGAGTCACCACACCTGGCTCAAAGAAAAAAGAGATTTATTTAATATTTTTTAATTTGTGCATATGTTTGTGCACCTGAATATATGTATGTGCACCACATACCCACGGAGTTCTGAAAAAGATATTGGATTCCCTGGCACTGGAGTTATAAGTAGTTGTGAGCCACCATGTGAGTACTGGAAACTGAACTCCAGTCCTCTGCAAAAGCAGCAAGTGCTCTTAACCACTAAGCCATCTCTCCAGCCCTGATTCTCACTGGTTTTTATTTTAGCCCTTAGGATGGGCATCCCATTGATAACACTTTGCAATCCCCTACTGGCTAGTGATGAGCTTTTCATGTTCCTATCCTGTGTGTCTTCCTCAGTGAAGTGTTTGTTCACATCTTTTGCCCACTTTCTGGATGAATAATGTGATGTTTTCCCTGCAGGGTTCTGTGAGTTCTTTGGATATTCTAGGTACTGGTTCTTTGCTGAGTGTGTAGTTTGCAAATGTGGTCACCCAGCCTGTGCTTTGTTTTCAAACAGTCTTTTCCTTTTTACAGTTCTGGAGACTTACTCCAGGACTTGAGCATGCTGGTCAGACACTTCCTACCACTTGGTGATATTCCCGGCCCTCTTTCCACCTTTTACTTTTAAACAGGGTCTCTCTAAGTTACCCAGAGTGTCCTTGAACTCACTGTGTTGCACCATCAGATCTCGATCTTGTGATCCTGCCTTAGCTTCCCAAGTAACTGAGATCACAGGCATGGCATCCAGGGCAAAAGTTCATCATTTTTATGAGCTCTGCTTATTAACTTTTTACTTTTATAAGTTGTGCTTTTGGTGTTAGATTTTTAAAACACTTTGCCTTCCCCTAGACCATTAAGATTATCTCCTGTGCCGGGTGGTAGTGGTGCACGCCTTTAATCCCAACACTTGGGAGGTAGAGACAGGCAGATTTCTGTGAGTTTGAGGCCAGCCTGGTCTACAGAGTGAGTTCCAGGACAGCCAAGGCTACACAGAGAAACTCTGTCTTGAAAATCAAAAAAAAAAAAAAAATCTCCTGTATATTTTTCTAAACATGTCATGGTTATGTGTGTGATTTATTTTAAGTTAATTTTGTATAGGTTGTGAAATGTGGGGTCAAGGGTCACTTTCTGACTCTGACTAGTCAATTGCTGAGGTGCCATTTGCTGAAAACATAGAGTTACTTTGCATTTTCATCAGTAATCAGTCAGCTGAGCATATTGGTATAGGGTTATCTCTGAGTTTCCTATTTTGTACCATTTTTTTTCTGTCTTCTGCCATTACCTCTCATAGTATTGATTACATTGTCTCCGTCATACCTCCAAAGATCAAGCAGACTTATTTTCCTTACTTTATTTTTCTTTTCCATAGTTGTTTTAGAATAATTTTATTTGTGCCTAGAAAAAAAATCACCTGAGACTTGATAGGAATGGCCTTCAGCCTGTATGTCACTTATGGAGACTTGACATGTTTTTACTCTGGTTGATTTCTTTCATTAACATTTTGTAACTTTCAGTGTACAGATCTTGTGCTTAGGCCGACACAATGGCTCAGTGGGTAAAGGTATTTACCGCCAGGCCCGATGACGTGAGTTCAGTACCTGGAAACCACATGAAGAAAGAAAGAACTGACTCCTCAGGTTTCCTCTGGTCTTCACAGGGATGCTATGGCACATGTGTACACACACACACACACACACACACACACACACACACACACACACACTAAATAAATCAGTAAAAGTAAAAAATGTTTTAAACCTGTACTTGGTTAGATTTATACCTGAGGGAGGAAGAAAGGGAAAATAGAAAAAAAGGTTTGCACCTAAATATTATAAATATCTCTTTTTGTTTTTAACTTGTGAAGAACTGTTGTTGATTCTGTATTGTGGGTATTAGTGTGTCACTGCTAGTGCAGTGAAACGCAGTTGCTTAAGCTCATCTGTGTCTTTAACTTTGGTAAACTTCTTAGTTCTAGGAGGTTTTTTTTTTTTTAATCTGTTTTAGATCCCTTGTAATTTTTATGTAAGGAATCATCAACAAATAGAGACATGTTTATCTACCCCTCTCTGATCTGTTTGCCTTGTATAGTCTTATCTTGCTTTATTGCATTGGCTACATGAGATGGGTTCCTTTACCTTGTTCCTGATCCCAGGCTGAAAGCATTTACTCTTTAGTATTAATGTTAGCTTTGGGGTAGGAGGTTTTAGACATTCTTTATCCATCCAGTACTTTCCCCGCTAACCCAGCTTTCATGAAGCTTTTCTGAAGAATTTTTCTCTATTTTATTTATTTATTTATTTATTTATTTATTTATTTATTTATTTATTTATTTATTTATTTATTTTCAGAACAGGTCTTGTTAGGTAGCCCAGAATGGCTTGGAACTCACTGCATAGCCTAGGCTGGCCTTAAACTTGTGATTTTCCTGTCTTTAAATCACCATAGGGGAATTACAGGTGTGTGCCACCTGACCTTTTCTATTCCATTTTTGTTTTGGTTTGATTTTTTTGAGACATGTTCTTAACTATGTGGCTTTAACTGGCTTGGAACTCACTATGTAGACAAGGCTGGCTTGGAACTCACAAAGATTCCCTACTGTATTTTTTAAAAATCATGAGAGGGTTTTTAATTTTGTGAAGGCTACCAAGTGAGTTCCAGGAAAGGCGCAAAGCTACACAGAGAAACCCTGTCTCGGAAAAAAAAAAAAATTCTCTTTTTTGCCTGTTTATATAAAACATTACATTTAATTGCTTTTCTGGTTTTGAACTTGCCTTGCATATCTGTTTGCTATATAATTTTTTCATATTGCCAAATTCTATTTGTTAGTAGTGTTTGTTTTTAAATTATTTTATGTGCATGGGTATTTTGCCTGCATAGACATCTGTGTTCCATGTGCATGCCTCTTGAGTGCAGAGGTCAGAGAGTGTGATGGATCCCCTGGAACTAGAATTATAGATAGTTTAGAGCAGCCATGGGGTGCTGGGAATCGAACCCTGATCATCGGGAAGAGCAGTCAGTGCTCTTAACTGATGAGCCGTCTCTTCAGACCCCTGCTAACAGAGTTTTGAGAATCTTTATTTTCACCATCTGAGCATAATGACACATACCTGTAATCTCAGCACTGGGGCCAATAGGACTGTGTGTATGACACTGGGGTACATGAGTTCCAGGCTGTCCTGAGAGATGGGAGCGAGCATACATGTATCAAGATACTGTCTCAAGAGCCGGGCATGGTGGTGCATGCCTTTAATCCCAGCACTCAGGAAGCAGAGGCAAGAGGATCTCTGTGAGTTCGAGGCCAGCCTGGTCTACAAAGCAAGTTCCAGGACAGCTCTGTCACACAGAGAAACCCTGTCTCGAAAAACAAAAACAAACAAACAAAAAAACTGTCTCAAAAAAGCAAGCTTGATATAGTGGTGTGCCCTTATAATTCCAGTACTTAGGAGACAGAGGCAGGAGGATCACTGCAAGTTTAAGGTCAGTCTGATCTATGTATACAGTCCCAGACCAGCCAGGGCTACCTAGTGAGACCCTGATTCAACAACAACCAAAGGGATTCTTTTCTCCATGATTCTTGGGGCTGTTTTCTCATTTTCTGTATAGTTTTGGTGTCAGATTCTTCTACTTCAGAAAATAAGCCTTTCTATTTCGTGAAGTTGTTAGAGTTGGTGTTGACTCCTCATTAACTGGTAAATTCTCTGGTAAAACTTTCTGTGTTTGGAGTTGTTTTTTGTTTTGTTTTGTTTTTTAATTAAAGACTTCTAAAGTTTGTTCTGAGACAGGGTCTTATGTAGCCCAGGCTGTCCTCAAACTTGTATGTAACTGAGGATGACTTTGAACTTCTTATCTTCCTGCCTCCACCTCCCACATGTGAGATCACAGGCACACAGCACCAGCTGCGTTTATGTGGTTCTAGGGATTGACCAAGGGCTTTGTGCATCTGAGGCGAGCGCTCTACTAACTGAGCTGCCTCCCCAGTCAGATGGAGACTTCTTTTTAAAACCACAAATGCAAACTTCCCTAATGCTTGTAGGACTGTTCCGATTACCCATGCCATGCTGAATGAGGCAAACGTACAGAACAGTCAGCTGTTTCTCCTTTATTCTGTTCTCTGTGCGTGGAGTGCAGTTACTCATCCTGTCCCTGCCTGCTTTGAGTCCACGGGGCCTTGGCAATGTCTTCTCTTCAACTCTTGATTTTGATCATTGGTATTTTTTCTCTTTCTTTTGTTTGTTCTTTTGTTGTTAGTCCTGTTGCTGTGGTTGTTTTTAGACAGGGCTTCACTCGAGCCCAGGTTGGCCCATAACTTACTATGTAGCCCAGACTTCCCTCCAACTCACAGCAGTCCACCTGCCTCAGCTTTCCAAATGCTGGCATTATGGAAGTGAGGCATCATCCTGACTTCTTTGTTAGTTTTAATAGCGGTTTGTCAATCTTATTGACTTTTTAATGACCAACATTTTCATTAATTTTTTCTCTATTGCTTTTTGTTTGTGACTTCATTGATTTTTGCCCTACATATATATTTCCTTAGCTGTATGATGAAGCTATCTCGCTTATCTAATATATAACCACAAGAATTTAATGAAATGGCATAGATAAGTACTTAGCACAGAGCCTGAATGTAGATATAGTTATAACTTTGGTGGTTTCTCCCTTTGAACTATTTCCCATAATAGAATCTCTCTCTTGGGACTTACAGTTAGAAAACTTGCCTTAGTGTGTAGTGCACCTTGCCAGGCTTTGCCTTTATAAAAAAAATCCCTACAAAATTACAATACTTAGCTCATGTCTAAATTTAAGCATATATAAACTTTTAAAAAATATTATTTTTTTATTTAACATTTTTATTTTATAATTAACTTAATTTCACATATCAGCCACAGATTTCCTCATCCTCCCTTAAAAATTATTTTAATTATTTTTTATGTGTGGGGGTGTTCTTTCCTTGTATGTATGTCTATGCATTACTCACATGTCTGGTGTCTTCGGAGGCTAGAAGAGGGTGTTGGATCCCCTGAATTGGAGTAACAGATTGTTGTGATGTGGGTGCTGGGTCCTTCACAAGAGCAGAAAGTGTTCTTAACCACTGAGCCATCAATAGAAGAATTGTTTAGTTTTATAAATGCTCCCCAGGCCCCGACATCTGTTACAGAGAGCATAGAGAGTTGTAAGCATGCAAGAATCACCTGCATGGACTAGAAGAAAAGAAAGAAAATGGACACTGGGCAGGACACATGGCGCCCCTGGCTGAGTGGCAGAATCTGCTTTATCTGATCTAAAACCAGTTCAACATGTTGAATCATCTGTGTTAGCTCAGGAAGCTTTTCCCTGGCACTGTGAATCAGGTTCCCTTTTCAGGTGCACCGCAGTACAACCTGCAGGCCTTTGTAGCATCCTGATGCAATCTCCTCTTATCTCGAGGACAAAGAAACAAGATGGGAGATAGTTAGCTGGGGTCTATATGGTGGTGTTACATGTGGGTGGTTACATTTTTTGCTGTGCAGATATATGTACAGCACATTATAAATATGTATTCATGTATTTTATACACTCAGAATATTTATATATTATATGCAATATAAATGTTATCTTTATATGTTATAAATATATAATGATTATATTTATACATTGAGCATATGGAATTATTATAAAATTTGTCAATACAGTGTATGTTATGGATCCACATCTTTAATTTCAATACCATATGTCAGATTCTTTCTTGCTTTGCCCCTGTCATTTCTGGGAGTGATAAACACTGCTCTTATTATCTTCAGTTTATTTGCATATGTGTTTAATGTAACTATTCTCTCAAATCCTTCACCCAACTGCCCAGCCTCCAGCCTCCAAGCCCTACCCTGCACGTCCTCATGGTTCCCTGACCTCCTGCTTCATACTTAGCATGTTCCCCCCTTCACTTGGGGAAGGGAGGGAAAGATGGGACCAGAAGGAAGGCAGACTTCCTTCCCTCCCTCCCTCCCTGTTTTTTGTTCTTTTCTCCAGTGTTGAAGATTCAAACCAAGATCTCATACCTGCTAGATACAGGCCCTACTGCCGAGCCACACGCCTAGTCCAACTAGGAGTGTTCCTCGTATGATATGTATTTCAGCCAGTCATGTCTGTCTCTTATTTGTTTTCATTGCCAAAAGCTGGATGCCATGCCTCCTTTGATGCAGAAGCTTTTCTCATAGCTGGGAACACTGGTACATTGAAGGCTGAAGGAAAAGCATGATGCTATTCTCTCTGCAGAGACTCGGCTTCAGCTAGGGGCTGGGCGCCTCTTCCTTGAGCTCTTGGCATGTGGGAAGGACCATGAGGGATACAAATTAAAACTGCTTTAAAATTCCCTCTTACCCTGTCAGAATGGCCACCACCAAGAATACAAATGACAACAAATGCTGGTGTGGATGTGGGGAAGGGGACCACACTGTTGGTGGGAGTGCAAACTAGTGAAACTACCTTCAAAACAATAGCAACAAACCCTACCAAAACCTAGAATTAGAACTCCAGTCTGGCTGAACTATACCAGTCCCAGGCCTAGATTCAACATATTCTGTGTCCTACATAAAGATGCTTGTGCATCCATGATCATTGCTACTCTGTTCACAGAAATTAGGAAATGTAATCAGCCTAGATGTCTATCAACTGATGTCTGGAAAATGAAAATGCAGCACATATACACAATAGAATTTTATTTAGATGTATAAAAAATAAAATTATGAGATTGGAGCCAAGCATGGTGTCTCATGCCTTTAATCTCAGTACTCAGGAGGTAGAGACAATTAGATCTCAGTGAGTTCGAGGCCAGCCTGGTCTACATAGTGAGTTCCAGGAGAGTTCTAAGATATCCAAGGCTACATAAAGAGACCCTGTCTCAAACAAACGAACAGAAAAGAGATTAGAAGGTAAATGGATGAAACTGGGAAAATTTTATTGAATGTAGTTACCCAGGCCAGAAAGACAAATGCCTCACATTTTCTCTTATATACGAATTCCAGCTTCAAAATTTTAACCTTGTGTTTAACTTGGAGTGCCTACAGAAGCCAGTGAACTATAAAGGTGTCATGGGTGATGGATAATAGAACAAAGGTGAAATGACAATAGAGACGGAATCTTGGGGATGAAGAGGCTTAAGGAGGAGGGAAGTGGGAGGATGGATACAAGAGGAGAGGGGGGTAGGACTAACCATATCAAAGACTGTGTGAAACAGCTGTGTGGAAACTTATCCGAAGCCCCCAAAACAATACAGCCTTCTTTCCATTCTTCTTGGTTTCCCACCAGAACCCAATGATAAGATCCTATTGCTGAATCAGACACCTCATTTCTCAGTTACAAGATTTGGAGAAATCAAAGTGGGAATGAGCTACAAACCTCCTCCCTGCTGACGAGCTTTCATAGTGCTGGAAGATACTATATAGGCTGCTGAGGAGAAAAGACATCAATGGCCTTACTTAGCTGTGAACTCTATGAATTTCTGTACCAACCTCCTTGGCAAGATATACCCACTTTGGCAATAGTGGTATCATTGTTATGGGGATAACCAACTGCTCCCACACTGGACTTATGGGCTACTCCATAGTAAGCCTGGGGATGCATTGGAGTAATAATAAAGTAAATCTGGAGATATTCTGGGGTAACATAGTAAGGGATGGATGTGCACTGAAGTAATAGTGTTGTAAGGCTAATAGGTATACTAGAGTAGTAATGCAGTGAGGCTGAGGAGTGTGTCAGTGAGGAGTAATAATATCAACATACATAAGATGGAATGCGCTGAAGTAGCAGTACAGTAAAATATTAAGTAAGTGCTCCAGCAAGGTGTGCTGGAGTGATAATATATAAGGCCTTTCTGCACAATACAGAAAGGCTGAGGGTATGCTGGAACCATAGTGCAGCAAGGGCTGGGAGCTGTGCTTGAATAGGAAGAATCGGGAGACTGGTGGGATAATAAAGTAATAAGTGTCAAGGATGGACATAGTACCAATAATAGATGGTTGTATTAACTAAATAGCATCTATTAATTGGAATGCATATATAGATGGAGATTAATATGCCAAGTAGCACTGTGAAAACTCAGGAGGTTCTATGTGACTGTAGCACTAAAGATACAGGATGTTTTCTACTGCAACTGTTCCTGTAGGACATCGGGAACTAAAGTCCTTGAGCACGATTTGCTTCTTTTTATAAATGTGTGTTGATTTATTAGCTCGCTAAGACAGTGATCACGAATGTAGCTCCTCTGTTTGAGCTGGCTTGTGTTCTGAACATTGCATGGTGCCAGTTCTCCAGGCTGCATTATGGAAGAGGAGAAAACAGAGAGAATTGTAGAGTCCTACCAAAGAATTGGCTTTATATTCCAGATGAAAAATTCTGCTTCAGAATCGTCACACTGGGTGGAAGGGAAACTGGAAGTCTTTCCACTGAATTCATGGAATATTATAAAGTTCCAGCCCTTGAACTTGGCTGTGACCTTCTGAAATGTTCAAGGCCCTCAATGGAAAACATGATCAGATCAGGCACTGCTGTTCCTGGCTGCTGGCACACAGTGGATTCTCAGTGCTATGTTGCCCCTTCTGAGTGCTTGTTTGGATGACTGAGTTTACTATTGAATTGTCTTCATTTGCCTATTAATTTCCACTTCAAAAATTAATTTGCCATCATGGGAAGTATTTTTCCTAAGCAAATTACAACACAGATGGTCAAATAGAAGTGTGTGGTATTGTTAGCTCACCTCTCCTCAGTGGACTCAAGCTGAAGTTTTCATAATGCTCTCCAGATGGGCTTTTTATCCTCACATGCTCAACCCCAAAAGACAAAGCAGTAAAGGCAGTTTCATGTGGTGGGAAGAAGTTTTGGAACATTAAGCCAAGAGATCTATGTTAAATTAAATCAACACATTGAATAATGTTGTGTGTGAATGTTGTGTGTGTTGAATGTGTGTTGATTTATTAATTCGCTAAGACAGTGATCATGAATGTAGGTTTGAGCTGGCTTGTGTTCTGAACATTGCATGGTGCCAGTTCTTCAGGCTGCATTATGGAAGAGGAGAAAACAAGAGAGAATTGTAGAGTCCTACTGAAGAACTGGCTTTATAAGTTCTGCTTCTCTGGGTCTGGTTCAGAATCATCACACTGGGTGGAAGGGTGCAGGGTATCAGGTAGGGACCGTGTTCAGGGTTGATGTCCAGAACAGACTTGCACACTTCCAGTGCAGCCATGTGGAGACTGTGAGTACTCATCTGTGAAGTTTGAGGGAGGCACAGGCACAGCTTTGCCTGTCCCTTCAGTACATCCTGGTAGGAGGACTCTGAGCATGCTATCCACCACCACTACTGGGATAGCCGTGCCTGTGGGTTTCCAGATGAAAGCTGGTGAAAAAGGGCCTGGGAGCTGTCAGCTCAGTACTAAAGAGACTGAGGCAGGAGGATCACTTGAGATTTGAACTCAGTTCAAGACCTGCCTGGGGTTCATAGTCAGATCTTGTAGGACAACAGATAACAAAGTGTCCTTCCCACTCTGGTTTCCATCTCTGGCACTTGTCCCATAGTTCCTGGTGGTGTGAGAGCAGTTCTTACACATTTGCAGGTCACCTTGGGACTTGGGGATACAGATTCCCTGGGCCTAGAAACTTTCATTAATTCAATGATTTCCTTGAACTTTGGCTTTCCCCAACTAAAGCTTGTCTAGGGCAAAGGCCATTTGGGGGCACATGCCTGAGAGAAGAGCAAAATATATAATCAGAGCTGAGAGAACACTGGGTAGCTTTTGCCCTCCATGTTTCTTTCATTCTCTTCCCTGATAATGGTGTCTCACTGCGCAGACTAGGCCAGCCTCAAACTCTAAGTCTTGAGTAGCTACAATTACAGTTGTATGTCACCACACCTGGAGTTACAGCAGAAAACAAAAACCAAACTTCAAAACTCCACATCTTCGACTCTGGAACATCTCACCCAGAATTCTCAGGCTTTGCTTTCCTTCTTTGAAGTCTTTATTATTTTAGAGCACGTTTAGGTTCAGAGCAGTGTGGAGAGGAGGGTACGAAGACTCCTCATGTGTCTCTCAGACATCCTCCCCTCCCGTTATCAACACCTCTACACAGTGGAGCTCAAGTTACAGCAAACCCATACTGACACATTTATCACCCAAAGCCCATAACTTAGGTTGGGGATCAAATGCCAAATGATGTGTCTGCCATTACAATATCATACAGGGTAGTTCCTCTGTCCTAAAAAAATCCTCTGTGGTCTGCCTGTTTGTCCCGCTCACCTAACTGATGGCAACCATTAGTTTACTTTCTGTTTCCATAGCTTTACCTTTTTAAGAATGTTGGACAACTAGATCCACACGGCAGGCAGCCTGTTCGGATTGTCTCCTCTCACTTAGTAATGTACATTATTCTTCATGCTACCAGGCATGGTAGTGCACAACTTTAATCCTAGCACTCAGGAGGCAGAGGCAGGCAGAGTTCCAGGACAGCCAGGGCTATGTAAAGAACCTCAGTGGTTAAAAGCACTGGCTGTTCTTTCAGAAGTCTCAGGTTCAGTTCTCAGCACCTACTTGACAGTTCACAACCTCTGCAACTCCAATTCCAGGGGGTCTAATACCTTCTTCTGCCCTGCCCAGATACCAGGCACACATGTGATACACAGACATACATGCACCCACACACATACAAATAAATTATTATTATTATTTTTTTTTTGGTTTTTCGAGACAGGGTTTCTCTGTGTAGCTTTGCGCCTTTCCTGGAACTCACTTGGTAGTCCAGGCTGGCCTCGAACTCACAGAGATCCGCCTGGCTCTGCCTCCCGAGTGCTGGGATTAAAGGCGTGCGCCACCACTGCCTGGCAATAAATGAATTTTAAAAATTGATTTATCTATGTATTTTCATGCTTGGTAGCTCTTTTCTTTCTAGGGCTGAATAATATCCCATTGTCTGGATGTACCACAGTTTATCATTCACTTGGTTATTTCAGTTTTAGCAATTATGAATAAAGGTACTTAGTTATACCCAGGAAGTCTTGTCTTGAGATGTTTTTTTTCCTCCAGGATTATTATTATTATTTGCACTGTATCAGCCAGTTCCTTCAAAATGAAACTTTTCTTTTTTGGTTCCGAGCATGAAACTTAGGACCCAATTTGGAATAAATGTTTGGAAGAATTTTCTAGAAGCTCTAGAAACTCAGAGATAAGCATACTGGAAACAAATCCAGGTTATTGCTAAATAGATGACGGCATTGTAGGGTGATAGGGTTAAAAGTTCATCATTTCCATTTCTTTTGAGGTTGAGGACTTTTTGTAGGCATCTTGTAACCTCTTATGTGGAAGACACTACTGGTCCCAGTCCTAGGGCTACAAGAAAGACAAACTCCATTCCTGATGAGTGGGGGCCTGTGTCTCATGCCTCAACTTGCTCCTCTTAGTCCTAAAACTGATTTGTCTCCAAGTGTTGGCTGAAAAATGACTCACAGATGTTTGACATCCACATCCATTCGTAAGTCGTCAGTGTCTACCCACCGTGTTCCAAGCTTCTCTCTGAGCATTAGGGAAGCAGCAATGAATAGACAGTGCAAGTCCCTGTTCTTGTGGATTACAAGTCTTTTCAACATGTTCTAACTAAATTCAACATCCTCATTAGAGTCCCTTAGCGACTTCACCTGGCATCTGGATTTTTTCTAGTTGAAGTTAACATTTTAGTCACCCAGATTGGTTCTGAGTTCTCTTCAGCAGCGAATTTCCTTCCACATGCGATCATCTTTAGCAGTTCCATGTGGCTGTCTGTTTCCTTGGGGTTCCCCTGGCCCTCCCTGAACAGCACCTCCCTCAAGCACAGCAGCTTCCTGGTCTCCGTCACCACTGGTCCTCCTGAACAGTTTATTATTCTTTCACCATGTGGAATTGGGGCCCATCTGGGGTCAATTAACTGAAAAAAACTTGTTCAATCAAGAAAGGAGGGATGGAGGGAGGAGGACAGAGAAAGGATGATAAACAGATTTTAAACATTGTTTGCCATCAAATACTAACCTGTGAGTTTGTTTCCTGATCTTTACTTAGGATCAGACATGTTCTTAGACTAGGCTTGCTAACTGAAGTAGCTTGACATCTTTCCACACTGTAACGCATAGTCTATAATTTCCAGGTTTATGGCTTTTTGATATAAAAAAGAAACGAGAGAAACCTAACATTAGCGGGATACTTGGCCCTGTACTTGAAAAGCAATGCACCGATCCCTGGTTCAATGGAAGTGGTTGCAATTCTCAGTGTGTTTTCGGGGTGCTCATTAGGTATTCCGGTCCGAATATTGGTTCTCCTAGTGTGCTTCATTCTTGAAAGTAGTTGTTCACAAATGTGGGTGCTGCCAAAGAGTGATGGGATGATGGACGTGATTGTGAAATGGGGGATATTTGTCTCTGGGGAGAAAGGACCTGCCTGCAAAGGTCTAGAAAAGAGATGTGATCAAATTATCCTCTAAGTTGAGTATTAGATTTCAGCTCTGCATTTAAAGATTGGGAGGGAATATATTTTTGTTGACTAAAAATTGAGTCTCAAATGTTTTCCCAGATACCTTGAAATCAGTTTTCATATTGTGTCAAATCAAAAAATGAGAGATTTTCTGCTGTTTATAGGACTGTGTTTAGCCAATGTGTAGAAATACATAAAAATTATCTGAGTTTGTCATAATTTAATTTTATTTGGAAAGTGTTATGATTTGAAACATTGTATTGATAAATTGTTTTTCACCTTGAAGATACTTGTTTAACTCATCCAAATGAGCAGCTACATCCACTTAAAAGATTGTCAATTTTTGGTACAGTATTTTTTTTTGTGGGGGGGAGGTGGGAGAACAAGGTCTCGATATACAGCCCTGGATGGTCTGGAACTCACTATGCAGATTAGGGTGGCCTCAACTCAAACTCTAAATTTGAGTTCTGGGATTAAAGGCATGTAGCACCACACCCGACCCTAAATTTTGTTTTTTGATACCATAAATGACATATCGGATCACAAATCATAAAATCTCACCAACATTTGACCCTGATTTAGCCATATTCTGAAAAGTAAAGATGTTGCCATAGTCAGCATCAATACTTCTTTGTTTTTGTTCGTTTTAAAGGCTTCCTGGAGTTGGCAATGACTTACTGCCTTGGCCCTGAGGAAATTTACTGTCTTGATGTACCATTAAATGATATTCATTAAATATGAGTTTTAGGTAGTGATACCATCATCTTGTATTCATTTTACCAGCCAGGACACCATCAGTTTAGATCAGATATGTTGACAGTGGTTAAAGAACATAATTTTTAGTGCTTTATATAAATATCTTGACTGACCTGTATCTTTAAGGGTACTATGGGGGACCCTGAACCTAAGTCCCTGTTCAGGGCACCATCTGTGAGAGGCCAGCTCCCACCTTTTCAAGGGTTCCTATGAGGAGGAGAGAAGAATAAGAAACCTTTAGATAGAAAGATAGCGGAAAGGAGATAAACAGAAACACAGGATAGCTTCGGGAAGACCTGGGTCAATACCCAATGGCCCAGTTTATTCAAAAGGGCTTTTTATAACAATGCCAAGGGGTGGGGCAAAAGACCTCCCCCTTGCTAGATCAAAGCCAAGTGTAGACCCTTCCAAACACCTGGTAACCACACCCGTGGTCAAATCATCCCCTTATGCAGCCCTGCTGTGTAAAGCAAGCTCAGATTCTCTGACCCTGAGTAATTTGAGCCTCCACAGTGTACCAAAGAAGCCATTTCTTCAGTGACTTTTTGTTTGTTTGGTTTAGTTTTGTTTTTTGTTTTTCAAGACAGGGTTTCTCTGTGTAGCCTTGGCTGTCCTGGAACTCCCTCTACAGAACAGGCTAGCCTCGAACTCATAGATCTGCCTGTTTCTGCCTCGCAAGTACTGGGATTAAAAGCATATACCACCATACCTGGTCCTTCAGTGACATTTTAAAAAGATGTGTATATGTCATATATGTGTGGGTATCCATGGAGTCCAGTAGAAGGTGCCAGATCCTCCGGAGCTGGAGTTACAGGCCATTGTAAGCTACCTACCTGATATGGGTGCTAGGAAGTGAACTCAGGTCCTCTGGAAGAGCAGCAAGTGCTCCTAACTGCTGAGCCATCTCTCCAGGCGCACTTCAGTGGTATTATCTTTGTTATCAATACCTCTAATAAAAATGGATTTGCGTCATCATCTATTGCCTTAAGCATAAATTTGAAATCCATGGTTTTGTTCTCTAAACTTTCCTATGGATTTTTTCCTGTTTCTTCAGTTCACTTGGTGTAGTCTGGTAAAACAAGCTGATTTTAGGCCTCCCCCACCCCTCTTAGGGCATTTTATATCTGCTACACTCTGCATACATTGCTTAATAAGCTCACCATCTGTAAGTAGTTTGGTATTTTTTTAATTAATTAACTAATTTTTTTAACCATTCAGTATGCTACCATATAACTGGAAATTGTCTATTTTTATATCTAAAAACAATGAGACAGCTTTGGAAGGCCTTTCTTCAGTTTTGCTATTTTGTCCTTGTGACATGGTCATGATACTCACTAAAACTGTTGACATGTTCTCACATATTATGCCCTTTGAAATTTTAGTCTCTGGAAACTTGGGCAGATTCCCTACTGATTAGAAGAATGCCTTGTAATTGGCCTGGAGAAAAAGTCATCCCCTGTCTACATTTTGCTGAGCAGTTTTCCTTTTCTTTTGGCGGCTGCTGGTTCCTTAAAGCCATTGTGGAAGCCAGACTTTACTGTTAATCCTCCTGCTTCCGCTGTGTCTATTTCATCTAGAAATGCTTCCTTTTTCTCATCGCTACACTACTGCTGGCCACTTGCACAGAAGTCTTTATGAGCCCACAGGGTTCTTCAATTGCCGTAGGAGTCAAGCGCAGGAAATTAGGGACTCTCCTTTGCTGAGGATAGCCCACTCAAGCAGGTAGCAGTAGTGGTACTGCCCTGGGTTTAAATGGTGCCGCAACAGGGTCAACACAGACCCAGCCCAGCTCAACAGCTGTTTTCTTGGTTCCAAGAGGTAGTACCTTTCTTCTCATCTGCCTTTTGCTTCTGGGTGTTCTTTCTCTTGTTCTTGGCTTGTGAGGCTTGAGAGGCTGGGGCCTTTGCTTTGGAGGAGGCTTAGCATTTTACTTCCAGCTACAGTCAGTACGGCCAGAGGCATTTTTTCCAAACACGAGTAAGAATATAGATACATACAGTTAATGTGGAACCCTTTCACACGTTTAAACATAGGGTTTTGCTCCCAGCTACAGGCAAAGCCATGGCTTAGAGTGTGGGAGTCACCACTGCCGGAGGCAGGCTGCTGGCTGAGTCTGTTTTTTCTCAACCATGAGGAAGACTAGAGATGCATATGGTTAATGTGGAACCTTTCACTTACTTACTGACGTTCCCTCATGGTTTATAGTTACAGCAGGCAGGCATCTTTAGTTTGATAAATCCAGTGTATTCTTTTTTTTTTTTTTAAGATTTATTTATTTATTATGTACACAGAAGAGGGTGCCAGATCTCATTACAGATAGTTGTGAGCCACCATATGGTTGCTGGGAATTGAACTCAGGACCTCTGGAAGAACAGTCAGTGCTCTTAACCTCTGAGCCATCTCTCCAGCCCCAAATCCAGTGTATTCTTGCCTCCCCCCCATTCATTTTTCATTAGTTCATGTGATAATCGAGTTGCACAACTTAAATACAACTAGCATGTGCCTGGGGACAAACATACCTGACTCTTAGGACACAGACAGCTCAATGCTGGGGGCAGCAGTTCACGGGTGCCTTTGAGGGGAACCTACTTTTAGCCAAAGTATTCCCCTTGCCAAGGGTGAGTACCCCTGAATACTTGGGGCTCGTTGGCTGCTTTGGTGGATTGGTTATCAGAAAAGTGTTAAATGAGAGTATATGTATTAACAGACTGTCTTCTCCAGCCACACCCTTCACCAGACCATTTCCCTGTTCAGCGTCCTGCTCACTAGGTAAGACACCTTAACAACCTCTTGCCTAGATTCATGTGATCCCTCTGCAACCATATCTCCTTCCCCCGTTGGTGCTTTGATTGTGACTTTCTCACAATCAAGCCTTTGTTCACCCTCCTGAACAAAGAAGGGCCCAGAGCAGAGCCTTGTTGTTCAGGATGCGGGTGTCCCCGCCAAGTGCCTCCCCATCCCTCCGTGCCCTCCTGCTACTGCAGACATGAACGGAAATGTGGTTCACTAAGAAGAGATCAGCTCCTAAGAGTCACCCCACGACAGGATGTGCTTTTCCCTTTAGAATCACACTCACTGTATCCTGCCCTGCCGGCTGCTACTTCCTGCTTAATAATCCTTGATTGCTTTGAATAAAGTCCAGTTCTGGAGCCAGGCACCTCCTGGGTCAGAGCACCCACCCCCCTTCTCTTCACAGACTGCCAGGCTGCAATCATGCTGATTAAATTCAGTGAGGGCTCAGCTTCTTTTAGCTAGAAAACAAGACAGTCCTAAGGTTTTTGCACTTATCTTACTTGACTGTTTGGGGAAAAAAAATCACTTACATATCATAAAATTCATCTAAGGTGTGCAATCCAGTGATTTTTAGTAAATGGCCAAGTTATGACTGTTATTACAAATAAGTTTTGAAACACGCTGTCAGTCCTCAAATCTCCCTTCTTGTTTCTAGTCACCCGGTTTTTACCACCAGCTCAGGCCAGCCACTGATCTGCTTTTGTCCGGACAGAACCTCCCTGCTCATTACCTGACACTTTTCCACAGCTGGGGTATTTCTAGCCCAGTGTGCAGGCATTCACCTAGGAAGCTCTGTGTCTGAGTCAGTCACTTGACTTTACCACCTTCTGCTCATGCTCAAGCTTCTCTTGGCTTTCTTCTTGTGTGAACCTGCTCCTTGTTCAACAAGGTGGATAGGCTCATTAGGAAAGCTGAGCTTTTTTTTTCCTTCTCCAGAAGGTAGGAAACTTGAATAATGTAATGTACAAAATGGATACTGAAAATTATTTACTAAATAAAGGAATCCATGGCCTCTAAGGTGTAGACTATCTTACCTTCTAGGATTTTGAGCATAGTTCACATAAAGATACTTTAATATTATTTTATTTTAGAGACAGAGTCTCTCTATATCTGACTGTCCTGGAAGTTACTATGTGGATCAGGCTGGGCTTGAACTCATAGACAGGGATTGCCTGCTTCTGCCTCGTAAGTGCTGGGATTAAAGATGTGTGCTGCCTGGCCCAACTATTATTTTTAATTTTGATAAGGAAAATGGCATTGTTTTTAACCAAAACAATTATTGCTTGATAGCTTGAAAAGTATAGAACAAAATAATATTTTTTAACTATTTCTTTTTTTTTTCAACGTATATTGGTGTTTTGCCATGGGTGTTGGGTCCTCTGGAGCCGAATTACAGTTGTGTACACACACACACACACACACACACACACACACACACACACACACACATTTGTGGGGTTTTTTGAGACAGGTTCTTAGTATGTTGCCCTGATAGCTTGGAGCTTGCTTTGTAATTCAGACTGACCTCAAATTCACAGGGATCTGCTTGCCTCTGCCTTCTGTATGCTGGGATTAAAGGTATGTATTGCCTTATCAGGCCTATATACACCCAATTTTTGAAAAGAAAAAGAAGGAAATCATGGGACATTCTATAACATGGAAGAGCCTTGAAGGCATTGTTTTGAAACACATCAGTTATAGAATGGCAGATGTGATGTAAGTCCACTCCTGTGAGGCACCTAGAAGAGAAAAATCTATACACACAAAATGGAACAGTGGTTGCAAGGGGTTGTTGAGGAGGAATAGGGGGTTGGTGTTTAATGGCTATAGAACTTCAGTTTTTCAAGATGAAAAGCGTTCTGGAGATGGCCAGTGGTGGAGATTGCAAACAGTGTAAGCAGACTGTGGAACTGCGTACAGTTAAACATGGGGAAGATGGTATGTGCCTTTACCTTTTTTTTTTTTTTTTTTTTTTTTTTAACAAGATAGGGTTTCTCTGTGTAGCCCTGGCTGTCCTGGAACTCACTCTGTAGACTAGGCTGGGCTTGAACTCACGGAGATCCACCTGCTTCTGCCTCCCGAATCCTGGGATCAAAGGCATGCGCCACCATTGCCTGGTTTTACCCCAATTTCTAAAATAAATAAAAAAGAGATTAAAAAATGTGATGGAGAGATGGCTCAGCAGTTAAGAGCACTTGTTCTTGCTGCGGGCCTGGGTTTGGGTCCCAGCACCCACATGGTGGCTCACAGACATCTGTAACTCTAGTTGTCGGGGACCTTATGTCCTTTTCTGAATTCTGCAGACACCAGGTATACACAAGGTACACCTATATATGTGCAGGCAAAGCACTCCTATACATAAGATAAATTCTGAAAAGAGATTTGTAGGGAAAAACCAAACAGTATTTTGAAAGTTAAAACACTATCTAAAAGACTCCCTTTTGGAAGTAACCTGTATTAAAACATGGTGATTATTTTTCTAAACATCTCTCTCAATGGTTTAGGTTTCAAGTCTGGGGAAGCCTTTGGTAACTGCTTTTCTGTTTTCTAGTTTTTTTTTTTTTATAATTTATTGATTTTTATGTTCATTGGTGTTTTTCCTGCATGTATGTCTGTGTGAGGGTGTCAGATCTTGGAGTTACAGACAGTTGTTAGCTGCCATGTGGGTGCTGGGAATTGAACCTGGGGCCTCCGGAAGAGCACTCTTAACCACGGAGTCATCCCTCCAGCCTGTAGTAGGCTTTTTCTTTTGATCCACCAACCCGCTCCTGTTTTCTGTTCTTTTGAGCTCATCGTTTCCATATTGCACACATAAGTGAGATCATACAGCATTTCTTTGTGTCTGCTTGCTTCACTTTGCATAATGTGCCAGTTCCACAATTCTGATTTTAATGGCAGAATTTAGTTTGTTAAAGGCTACATAGGTAGGTATTTTTCCACATTTTCTTTGTCCACTGATGGACACTTATTCCTTGGCTGCTGTCAGTATAGTTGCTTTGAACATGGAGTATAGATATTTCTTCAAGACATCAATTTCAGCTACTTTGCATACCAGGAAATAGAATTGTGGGTCATGTGGTAACTCAATTTTTTTGTATTTGATGACCCTCCATACTGTTTTCAAAGTGGCTATACTAACCACAGCCCCACCAACAGGTGTATAAGGTTCCTTTTTCTCTGTATCCTCACCACCATCTGTGGTTTATCACACTTAACATTATCCTTTTGGTAATAATGGCTATCCTCAGAGATGTGATGATGTATCATGGTTTTAATTTGCATTTTCTTGGTAGTTAGAGATTTGAGCATTTTGTCAAATGTCTGTTGGCTGCTCCTCTCTCTTGAGAAATGTCTGTTCAGATCTATTGTCCATTTTCAAAGAGATATAGCTCCATTCTTCATGGTGGTACACACCTTTAGTGTCTGCAGAGGCAGGCAGATCTCTGTGAGTCTGAGGCCGGGCTGGCCTACAGTCTAGTGAGTTCCAGGACAGTCAGGGTTACATAGGGAGACTTGTCTCAAAAATAAGCAAATAGAATTATAGATTGATTTTTTTTCTTCTCATTTTAACAACAGACGTTTTATGGATAGCAAAGACTTTAAAGTAACAACAGCAACAACAGGGTCTTACTATGAGCCCAGGATAGCCTTGAATGCATCACAGCCCTCTTGCTCCAGTCTCCCAACTGCTGAGATTACAGATGTAGCCGCCGTACCTAGTTTCAAATCTGTTTGTTTGTTTGTTTGTTTGTTTTTCAAGACAGGGTTTCTCTGTTTAGTCCTTGCTGTCCTGGAACTCACTTTGTAGACCAGGCTGGCCTCGAACTCAGAAATCTGCCTGCCTCTGCCTCTCAAGTGCTGGGATTAAAGGCCTGCGCGACCACCGCCCAGCCTCAAATAATTCTTTAGAGATTCAAATACTCATGACAGTTTTTGTTTGAAAAATTAATGCGTTAGTCAAATTGTGAGTAAATAAATTACTAACCTGTGAGGCTAAACTTAGTTATCAGTTTGACACACCAAGAAGAGGGAACCTCAACTGAAGAACTGTTGCCATAAAATTGGCCTGTGAACCTGTCTGTGGAGTATTGTCTTGGTTGCTGATTGGTGTCAGGGAACCTGTGGGCAGTAGGTGGGTGGGCCTCTGCTGTATGAAAAAGGGAGTAGAATGCGAGCTTGGGGACAAGCCAGTAAACAGTGTCCCTCAATGATTTCTGCTTCAGTCCTCGTTAGACTTCCCTCAGCAATGGGCTGTGACCCGGAAGTACAGACAAATAAACCTTCCTCCCTCAAGTTGCCTTTGTTCACTGTTCTAACACATCAACAGAGGAGCAAACTAGGACAGAACTGAATTACTACGTGTTAGGTATTGGTGATGCAAAGATGAATCTGAGGGGTCATTGCTGCTCAGAGAGACCCCAGTCTCACGAGGAAAGATGGTTAGAATAGGGTAGGGATGTGGGGGGAATGTAAGTATTTACAAAGTCCGTGAGTCCAGTGAAAGAAAATACTGAATTCTGCCAAGGAGATGCCTGAGCAAGAATTTTAAAGGTGCTAATTGTGCCCACTTAGTAAATAAAATTGTATCATAACCAAATATCCTGTACTGTGTGGCTCAATTGATAGAGATTAATTTCCCATAGTTCTAGAGGCTGGGAGTCTGAGGTCCCAGTCTCAGTTCTGATGATGGTTCTTTTCTTAAATAAAGCTACTTCTTACCATGTCTGTAAATGACAGAGGAAGGAAGATGTCTTTCTCCTTTTTAAGCTACCAGTAAGAGGAGGGTCCCACCATTAAGGCCTCATTTGACTATCATACTGGAGGTTGTAACTTCAGCAGGCTCCTTTGGGGTGGGGCTGGGGGGCACAATTTGGTGCATAGCAGATAAACAGGCGCCTGCCGGGCAGCCGTGGATGGGTAGTGTCAGGTGAAAAGCACATAGGACAAACAGGCTATATTTTCAGAGCTACAGCTGGGCTTGAAGATGCTGGAATATAAAGCAGAAAGCATGTCACACTTTTGAAAGATGAAGCTAGAGTTGTACGGGTGGAATTGAAGTCCTAGAATTTAAGAAGGACTTGCTGGGCGGTGGTGGCGCACGCCTTTAATCCCAGCACTCGGGAGGCAGAGGCAGGTGAACCTCTGTGAGTTCAAGGCCAGCCTGGTCTACAGAGCAAGATCCAGGAGTCATGGGGAGCTTTTAAATAGACGACATTAAGTCAGATTTGCATTTTTTAATTTATTAGTTTATTTTTAATTTTAAAAATTAGATTTATATATTTTACTTTATGGGAGACTGTTTTGCCTGCATGTATGTTTATATACCATGTGTGTCCTTGGTGCCAGCAGAGGTCAGAAGAGGGCATTGGATCATCTAGGATTGGAGTTAGAGATGGTTGTGAACCGCCAATATGGGTGCTGGGAATGGATCGCAGATCTTCTGCAAGAGCATTAAGTGCTCTCAACTGCTGAGATACCTCTCCAGCCTTTGCGTTTTTTAAAAGTTGGAATGAAGAGCAATTGGAGCTGCAAAGCTAATGCAGTCAGTCTTGAAAGCAACAAAGGCCTGCATTGAACAGAAGGCAGGAAAGCCAAGAAAGAGGTAAAGGCTAGCCCACGTTGGGAACCTGCAATACAGAACTGACCCAATGTGACCAGATGTGGGAGGTGAGAGAATCAGAGGAGGCCGGGTTGGGCTGTTGTCTGGCTCTCATAAAGAGGTTTGGTAATGGCGTGCTTGACATTTTACAGAATTAATAAAATGACTCATCCGTTTTCAGACTCTTCGGATAAGCTTGGGACTGCTTTGTAAACAGAAGCTGTATCACTCTTAAAATCTTCATAGTCTCAGGGTTTGTCTCTCATTAGAGAATGATTTGGGGAAGGCGGTCATCTTTTCTGGATCCATTTTTCACCTCTTTAAAAATGGGGAGTGGGTTGGAACATGATCCCGTGTGGATTTTTGCTCCAACATTGTCTTGGATAATTTATTTTCCTTAGTCCATGTATCTTAATGCTCTGCGAGGTTTTGTAGATTACAGAAGTAAATGTGATGCTTGTCTTCGACAAAATGGTTTTGTTGAAGAAATCAGCTCATGGTATTACCACTAAAAAGAAGTAATAATATTTTATGTAAGCAGTAAACACTAATAAAAGTACTATATATTTAAGGGATGATTTATGTACGGTAGAGCCTATATGTTCATTCATTCATTCATTCACGAATGATCTCATGAAACTTAGTTTAGAAGGAGGATAATAATTAGTGTGCAGGGCCCCTCACCATTTGTGGATGGGGACTATTTAAGTTTCAGTTATCTATAGTCAACCATCGTTTGAAAATATAAAGTATAAAATTCCAAAAACTAACCGTTGATGCGTTTCAAACTGTGCAGTGTCCTGAGTAGCAAACACAATGAAGTCTCATGGCATACAACTCCAGGATGTGAATCATTCTTTTGTTCAGAATGTCCATGTTCCCTATACTGCCTTCCTGTTGGTCAATTAGCAGCCATCTTCCTTATCAGATCCCCTGTCCCAGCTTCACAGTGCTGTGTGCAAGTAACCCTTATTTTAGTAATGGCCCAGAAGCCTGAGAGTAGTGACATTGGTAATATGGATATGCCAAGCAGATACAATAAAGTGCTTCCTTCCCTTAAATAAAAAATTGAAAATTCCCAATAAGGACAGAAAACAAAACAACAAAACATATGCTACGGTTGTAAAGTATTGTCAGTCTCTAACTGTGCCTAATTTATAAATAAAGTTTTATCAGAAGCGTGTGTCCTGGAAGAAATACAGTATAAATGGGACTTGGTGTCATCTGCAGTTTTAGGCATTCACTGGAGGTTTGAAACTTATCCCCCCATGGGATAAGTGCTACTATACCCAGTGGCAAAGAGTGTCACAGGGGTTCACCAAGTGAGGGAGTGCATTTGTTGCTCTGATGTTGGTGTGAGGAGAGCTGCCTCTCCAAATGGGACTTTCAATCCCAGATCTAGGAGATGAGTCATAGGGTCTATGAAACAGGAGCGTCTGGGGGAAGTGCATTCCAGGAAAAGGAAACAGTAAATGCAAGCCCCATGGGTGGGAGCATGCTCGGCCCACCCATTTGAGGAGTGGTGAAGAGGCTTGAGGAGGTGGGTTTCTTGCAGGGGAGAGTGAAGAATTATTCATTTGGGCTAGGCTGAAAAGGCACCACTTCCTTATTACAAACAGGGGCAGGAAAAAGAAAGGACACTGTTTAGGAGTAGTTACAGAAATGCCGGTAGGAGATGACAGTTGCTTAGACCGTGGGGTAGCTGGGATCTGGTGAGTCCTGAGATGTGGTGAGCTTTACAAAATATCCAGTCTACATGACAGGATCTGCTGATAGACTTGATGTGAGAGGAACTGAAGCTGTTGACCTGAGTTAGTGGGAGGATGGAGTTTTTAATATGGAGATAAAGAAAACACAGGAGACACATGCCTATGGAAGCAAATCCAGACATTCCGTTTTGTTCTGGTAAAGTCGAGTTGTTTCTTAGATCTTTCGGAGCACTTGCCAAGAGGTGGTGTCAAGGAGGCCGTGAACTCACAGAAGTCTGGTTCAGAAGAGGGGCCAGGTTGGCCCCACACTGGTGGGATTTAAAGACTACCAAGTCGGGAGGGGAAGAGTGAAAGAGTTGTCATATAGCGGAGCTTTGGGACACTCCAGGGTCTAGAGGTGAAAGAGGAGAAGGACCAACAGAAAGAGTGAGGCCACCCAGAAGTTGCAACCTAGGAGAACGCAGGGCCTGAAAACACATGAGTTTTGAGACGCAGAGAGTGACCAACAGTGCCCTAACAAGATGGGTGGGAAGAACCCACGTTGGGGTGAACATATTATTCTGCTAAGTGGACAGAGGGTCAAACTGCTCTTTAAACTCACGTCTCTATATCTGTAGAGTAGCCTGCAGCCCTCAGCCCTCACCAGGGAAGTTTCTTTGTGTGGATGATGGTTAACGTAGAAGCTCAAAACTGATCAGAGTGCAGAGCGTCAGCGGAGATGAGACGTCGTGTTTCCCCAGTCCAAGGCTCAGGGACCCTCGCAGAAGAAGGGGTGGGAAGAGTCTGAGAGCTGGAGGTCAGTCACAGAGGACCAAAGGAGAACCGTGTCTCCTGGACACACAAGACCACTGCACCCGTGAACTCATGGCACTCTAGCTGCCTGCGCAAGATCAAGCCTGTCAACGTTCTAGCCGGGAGGGGAGAGGGGCTGGTCCCCCAGCTGAGAAACTGCAGACAGTCCATAGCTTCAAGGGGAGGAAGAGATGGCCTTCTTTAAGGGTGTGGCCTTCAAAGAAATGCTACAATGGGTGGCCCACATCTAGAAGTACACGGGTGGTACAAATTGATGGATTATTAGAAAAAAGAAAAGACAAAAGAGAATTTAGGGGACTTGAGTAGGGAGTTAGTTGGAGGAGGTGGGGTGAACGTGATCAAAATACATTGAATGAAATTCTCAGAGAACTAATAAAAATAAGAAATAAGTTAAAAAAAAAAAACCAACCAAGCAGTGTCCCCTCAGTATGGGTAGCTCTGGCCTTTAATCCCAGCACTAGGGAGGCAGAGGCAAGCAGATCTCTGTGAGTTTGAGGCCAGCCTGGTTTATATTATATAGCCAAGTTTCAGGAGAGCCAGGGCTACGGACAGAGACCTTGTCTCAAAACAACAACAAAATACCACCAACCAACCAACCAACAGAGCTGTGTTCATTCAGGCACGGGAGAGGACCAGTCATTCTATTCATTATTTTATTATTCCTGAGTATTGTCACTGTAAGGTTTGGTTAGGTCTGGCTGTTTCAGCTGGAGGAGGAAAGATGGACAGGGTCATTTCCACAAAACCATTCTTTTATGACACCAGTTTCTGCTTCTGATTGGCCCTGGATCGTGGGCAGGACTGTCCGCTTGGTTTTTCTTCCCCTGCTCGCTGAGAGTTGTTCCACAGTCATTCATTCGCTCCGTTTAGAAATATTTATTGAACGTCTGCCCGGTGTGTCAACTCTAGGTCTTTCTTGTTCAGATAGATCTTACTTCTCACGTGCAAGACTTCACCTTGCCTATGGCACTTGGCTTCAAGCCTTCCACTGTGGGGTTTTTCCAGCCTACCTTGTCCAGCCGCAGTTCTCCCCGTGGGCGGGCAGAGAGAGGCCTTAAGTCGGTCAGCCGACAAAGGGCCGGGGAAGGGCTCTTTGGACACTAGGAGCGGTATGCAAATGAGGGGGCGGGCCTCGCTTGACAGACAGCAAGGAGTTGAGGGGGGCGGGCCGCAGGATGCAGATGAGAGGGGCGGGTCCACGCCAGGCCGACATTGAGGAGCCCAGGGGGGGCGGGTCTCGCCTGACAGACTACAAGGAGTCCAGGGGGGGCGGGCCGAGTCAATCAGGCGGGATGCAGATAAGGTGGGCGTGTCGCGAGGCACCCGGAGGGCGTGGCGTATGCAGATGAGGGGGCGGGGTTCGCCCGCGGGCGCGAGGAGCGGCTCTCTTGGCCGCCGGGAACTGGAAGGCGCTCGGCTCTTTCTTTGACTGGAGCGGACCAGCGGCCGCCGCCGCCGCTTCACTAGCCCGAGCAGGCGCGCGCTCTGCGGCACGGCGGCAGCCACTCGGTCCGGGGCCTGCCAGCCCGCGGCCATCGGAGTCTGCCGACCATGGGCAACCACTCGGCGAAGCTGGAGGAGCCCGAGCCAGGTCTGTGGGGTGCGGGTCGCGCCCCCTTACCGCCACGCCCTTCCCCCCACCGCGGCCCGCCTCGCAGGGGCGCGAGGCAAGGTGAACTTCCCCGGGCCCGTGAGTCTCCGCTCAGGAATGCGCTAATGGGGTTGTGAAATTACCTGTGCTCGCCGGGCTACCAGCCGGGGCGGGGCGGGGCGGGGCGGGGCGGGCGTTGCAGGCGGCGGTCCGGCGGGGGTCCTCCTTGTGTCCCCAGTCCCAACCCCCCCTCCACAAGCTAGGGGGCATCCGAGATGAAAAGTGTGACTTGGCAGTGCTTTTCTGGTTCTTTGTCCATTTTGCAGTGTGCCATTTGCAAACCACACACTTTCTGGAGTCCCACGGAAGGTGGCGGCCCGTCAGCTGATTTTGTTACTCGTGCTCAGACCGAGGACTTGATTGTGACTTGTTTCTGACCCAAAATAATCTGGGTCTGTTCTAGGATGCCAGAAACTTACCGGTGTCTCAACTTTTTATTTGCTTGGAGCTGAAGGGAGCTCGGTGGGGAGTCAGCTGGGTTCCGGTTTTCATCTTCTCTTTGCTCTGACGGGACTCCGCTCACGTTTAGATGCTGAACACCACGGGTGTATTTAAAACAGCAGAACTGTCATGTGAATTAAAGGGGATTTAATTTAGCCGCAAAAATGGCACCCTGGCCTATTGGGAAGACTTTTGTGGCAGGTTGACCAGTCAGAGCTATTAAATTTTTTCAAAGTAGTAGTGATTTTTTTTTTCATAGACCAAGCCTTTTTTTACTATCTAAGAAAAAAAGCTTCCCGTTTGTTTAGCTTTCTGACTCTGCTTACGCCTTCACCACTATTCCATTTACTGTTCCTTAAGAAGGAAGACACCCTTGGGTCACATTTTGTGCACATGAAACCTCCTTAGGCGGCGCTAACTTGTTTTCTGTTTGTTTTAGACTTAGGTCTCACAGCGGCAACCCCCCTGTCTGGGCACACAACACATGCAGATTTGGGTGCTATTTTGACTTTACTAGGTAGAGTAAGGGTTCGAGATAGCCCAGTCTTGTCAGAGGTTATATTGTAGGAAAGCCCAGGTTGATGTGTCAAACACAGGACCATTCTGAGTGCCTCAAAGCAGCCCCCTGTAAAAGGAAGAACAATCACAGTAGCAATTTTAAAGTGTTTAAATTGGAAGGCAGTTATGCTTCCTACTGTATCACCAAGGCTGAAACTTTTAACTTGAGGACGTTATTGAGGCTCTAAGGGGAAGTGACTTGTCCAATGACTTACTCTTTGACTCTGGAGCGGTGCTCCATGTATGACCCAGTCATCTTCACCTCCATCCATAGCTCTTCACTCACACCCTAGTCCCTTTGGATCTGGACCGACACCATTGCCTTCCTGACGCTTGTGATACATTGGACTGTTAGACCAGCCACTACTCAAAACTTTGACGGCCACACTGGAATCTGAGGGTGAAGAAAGAACACTCTTAGGGGTGGGTTACTGTGTAGATTACATAGGAGTCTCACACAGCAGCTATCCGAACTTTTTTTGTACAAAATAACCAATAAATGAAAATAAGGATAATCCGTTGTTTATTCTACTGAGAAAAGTTTGGATGAGTTAACTTGCTGATGAACTAGGTAAAGGAGATATAACATTTAAAAATTACCTGTCAATGCCAAGTAATTGTGAGAAACTATTATTTCCTTTAATTAAAAAAATATGAGGAGACTGTTGCTTTTGTTGATCAGTTGTTTGGTATTAAGATTTCCAAATGCCCTTACATTTTAAAGCTCTCCAATGACTAGGAAGTCAAAGGATATGTATATGCCAGTGGCTTATTTTATCTTAATATTTGTGTTGCTCAGATGGAACTCAGGGCTTTGCACATGCTAAGCACATGCTCCACCACTGAGCTCCATCCCCAGCCCTTTGTTGTGGGTCTTCAAAGTGAGTATAATGTCAGAATGGGAATCCAGTCTAGCTTGCCGCAAGGAAGATACTTGATTGGGAATCTTGGCAGAGGCTTTAAATCCTGGACTCTGGCTGAAAGGATGACTGTAACTTCAACAATGCCTTTATGAAATGCTGTGTAACTTACCAGTGAGACTAGAAAGCAGGATGAATGTGCAGTTGTTGGTGCATTGAGCTAGAATGTGAACGAGTACTTCTGCAGAGGACCAGGGTGGTGGTAGGAGAGAGCTAGGAGGCTGGAAGAGGCAAGAACTCCTGCCTGAGTCTGAATGTCACCAAGTTCCGCCACCGTGTTAGTTGTATCCTTTGGGAAGTGACACTCAGGATTGCATGACCAAAGGAAGACAAAGGAAAGAGGAAGCAGAATTGATTAGGGAAACCCTCAGAGGGTAATACGGATCCAGGGAGAGCCTCAGAATGATGCTGATCAGATGAAGTCTTAGCCTGCAGATGGGTTCTGCAGCAAAGCTGACCACTGGAGGAGATTTTAAGCTTTCTGCCCACCAGTCCCTAGTTCTTCCGCTCTGGGAGGTCATTGACCAGAAGCTGCTTGGTGTGTGTGTGTGTGTGTGTGTGTGTGTGCTCACACATGTGTGCACCGAGTGGAATCCTAGGATCCTGGTGGCATTTGAATGATACGTTCTTTCTTAGAGCTTTTAGTGATGTCCCTTTAGGGCTAGCTGGCAACAGTACCTCAGATGTTTGGACGAGGAGGTTCTCTTTAAAGGGTAAATGGGGGTGAGTGAGATGGTTCAGTGGATAAAAGTGCTGGATACCAAGTCTTATTTTTTATTTTTATTTGTTTAGTTAGTTTTATTATTTTGAGACAGGGTTTCTCAGCGTAGCCCTGGGTGTCCTGGAACTCATTCACTCTGTAAACCAAGCTGGCCTCAAAATTCATCCTGCCTCTGCTTCCCAAATGCTGGGATTAAAGAAGTATGCTAGGACCGCCCGGCTAGATACCAAGTCTAAACAGCTTGAGTTCAGTCCCTGGAATCTACTTGGAGGAAGGAGAGAACAAGTTTGTGCAAGTTGTCTTCTGACCTTCCCTTCACCACCCACAAGTAAACAAATAAATTAATAAAGAGTAGATGAACGCATCCTTCTCTCAGACCCCTCCTGCAGGCTTGAGAGGGCTGATTGTATAGGCCCATTCTTCAGACGGTGCTCCTCCCTCCTGGGGGTGGGTGGTTTAGACAGAACCCACCTCCTTAGCTGCTGTGGCTGCTGCTTTTGTAGCTCTGTGGCAGCCACAGCAGCAGCAAGGTTCTCCTTCTGTCTATTGTCTTCTGAGTTAGTTCATCGTAACTCACTGTAGTATTGGCAGGATAGTAAGAGAAATGATCAGGTTAAAGACAGAAGTTCCTGGGGCTAGAGAGATGGCTCTTCCAAAGGACCTGGGTTCAAATCCCATCTCCCACATAGCAGCTAACAACTCTCTATAATTCCAAAATCTGACACTGTCACACAGACTTACCTATAGGCAAAACACCAATGCACATAAAATAAAAGTAAATTTTTTGAAAAGTTTATTTAAAATAAATGACAGAAGTTCCATGTTCAAGGGCAGTTAAAAGATGAAGGCTACATCCCTTACTTGCTACAGGGTCTAGTTAACAGCCCTTCTGTTTCCAGGCAGGTTGCCACAGGGCTACCATCTGTGTCCTGTTTAAAGGCTTCTGGGTAAAGCGATGGACAAGCCCAGCCAGCTTGGAGTTGTATTGACCCAGGGGGAGGGGTGCCATTTTATAATTGTGCCTCGAAGGTGAGCTGAGAAGACTTTTCCTACTCATAGTCCAGGCTGAGGTATCTGTTTAGTATTGGTTTTAAATTTGCATTGAGAGTTTAAAAATGAATATAAATGGTCTAAAATAAAAGAAGTTTCCTTCTGTCACACCTTTCTTGGGTCACATGCTATTTGCTATAGGTAATGCTAACTATTGTTATAGTTGAATTTCCAAAATAACCATTAGGACAACTGGTTTATTTTTTTTCTCCTGTCTTAGTAAACTGTGATCTAGGGACCATAAGGGAGTTATTGGCTCCTACATTGCTATGGATATGTCCACACTCAGAGAGTATGGTGGATCCTGCAGGAGGTTTTAGGGGTTAAGGATGAAAGTGGTACATGCCATTTCTACCTACATTCAGTATGCTAGACAGCCACATAGCTCCAGACACCAAGAGACCAGAAGTGTCTCTGTAATGGCCAAATAGAAGGACAGCATGGCCAGTGGTGAACATTCGAAGTCTCTTTGCAAGCATGAACATTCTCAACTATTTCTGTGTCAATATTTTATTATAAAATTTTTAATCTGAACTCAGAAGGCAGAGGCAGGAGAACCTCAGAGTTTGAGGCCAGCCTGGTCTACAAAGCAGGTTCCAGGACGGCCAGAGAAACCCTGTCTCAAAAAAAAAGCCAAAAAAAATTTTAAAAATCTGAATAGCTGAAAGGCATAATGAATGCTCCTTTATCCACATTTGTTTTATTCCTCTGTCCATCTATTCATCTGTCTACTCATCTGCCCCTCTTTTTGTTTTGATTTTTAAGACAGGGTCCTATAGGCTTACCTTGAGCTCACTGTGTAGCTGAACCTTGAACTTATGATCTTCCTGCTTTCACTTCCCAAGTGTTGGCCTTACAGGTGCATGCTACCACTTCTGGGTTTTTTGCAGTGACGAGGATCAAGCCCAGGGCTGTGTGTATGATAAGCAAGCACTACCAACTACCCAACCATATCCTGTCTGTCTCTGTCTCTGTCTCTGTCTCTGTCTCTGTCTCTCTCTCTCTCTCTCTCTCTCTCTCTCTCTCTCTCTCTCCCCTCCCTCCCTCCTCATTTCTTTCTTTTTGACAGTGTCTCCCTACACAGCCCAGACTGGCCTTGATCTCAGAGATCTGCCTGCCTCTGCCTCCCTAGTGCTAGGATTAATGTATGCCACTGTGCCTGGCAACATTTTTATTTTTTGATATAATTCAAAGACATTGTGGTTATCTCTACAAGTCTACATAATACTGTATGTATATCTTTACTGTTTTTAATTAACTTTCATGTTTCTCCACTAATCCTTGCTGTGAAAGTAGAGGAATTAAATTTTCACTATTATATCTCTTGTGCCCTATTTCTGTAAGCCATATATAAATTGTAATTTCACTATATAGCAATTCCAGACCAGCTAAGGCCACATAGTGAGACCCTGTCTGAAAGGAAAAAACAAATCTAATTTCGTTGTTAGTATCAAAATACACCTGGTGACTGTACAGATGTTCACTGCTAAATTTTGGTATATTTTTATACCAAATTTGTTTTTATAAACTTTGGTATATATTTAAAAACCTAAGGGGGTAAAGCGTGTGGCTCAGTGGAAGAACATATGCTTGGCATGTGCAAGACCCTGGTTTCAACTCCCAACAGACTCCTCCTCCCACAAAAAAACAAAACAACAAAAAAAAAACTTAAAAACTTAAAAACAAAACAATCTACTCTTCACCATCTATATTTCTTGACTGACTTTAGGCAGTGTGCTTGGTTTTGTACTAGGTACTTGTGAATCTCTAGTTCCTTTTTCTTAGGCTGCCTCCCTAGTTCCCAGTCAACTTTTTTTTTTTTTTAATTGTTTTTTGAAACAGGGCTTCTCTGTGTAGCCCTGGCTGGCCTGGAGCTCTCTCTGTAGACCATGCTGGCCTTGAACTTAGAGATCTGCTCGCCTGAGAATGGGATTAAAGGTGTGCACTACCACTACCCTACTTAAATTCAGATTTTTAAAACTCTTCATAGTATAGATATCAGAACTTAAACAAGGAGGTGGTCATGACATTTCTCTGTCTAGATTCAAGTTATATTTTACTTAATTCTGGTCATTACTTTATTTATTTTGAGACAGAGTCTCTATTATGTAGCTCTGGCTAGCCTGGACTTGCTATGTAGACCAGGCTTGACTTTAAACTCACAGACATCTACTGCTTCTGCCTCCCAAGTGCTGGGCTTAAAGACTTGTGCCACTCTTCTCTGTCTAGCCTGGTCATCCCCCACATTCAAATCTGCCGCTTGATTAATTTGTACTTCTTTTGCATTTACACTGTCTTGATATTTCCCTGCTTAACTACAAAGACCTTTGACTTGACAGACTGCCTACTTTTTGCATGTTTTCTGTATCTTAAGTCAATATCTTTCTTGATAGTAAAGCAAATGTGATTTTTGATTTAAATGTGGTTCTCTCTTGGCTTCATCTGACTTACAACGTCACTCTACTGAAATAATAGAAAGGGTCAGTTAAAAACACAGGATACAAAGTTTCTCAAATGAGAGGGTAGACCTTTCCCAACGGTAAGATCATAATCCTAAACTAGTATGCTAACTGACAAAACACTGGAACAATTTACCCATGTGTCATACACAAACATTTTTCCAGGATGTTCATAGAATGGTTAAAATGATGACCTGTTCTAAAGGCAGAAAACATCATTATAGTCTTTAGGGGAATTTTTACTGGTCACTCTGTGATCATAATGCAATAAAACTAAATAATAAAAGTTGAAATTTTAAAAACCATTTGGAAAATTTTGACTCACTAGGAGTTGGAAACTGTTCTTTCAGATCATTTAGGAAAGTAGTTGAAATACTGATGAAGTTACAAACAATAAGCAGATCCATTCTTCTGAAAGGTTTTATTATCAAGTAAGAAAAAATGAAAAGAAATGAAGTCAGTACTAGAACATTAGGGAACAGTCGGCAGAGTAGGCTTGGTGCTGCAGAACCTGTGTCCCAGCCAGCGGGAGGACTGCTTAGCCCAGGAGCTGCAAGCCAGGCTGGACAACAGAGAAAAGACTGTCTTTTCTGCTTTTCTCTGTCCTTAGCATGTAGCACGTGGATGGCACTTAGTGTTTGTTGAATAAATATGAAAGAACAAGAGAGAAAACAATTGGAGTGAAAAAATGCAGAAGTGAGTTTTTGTTAAAACAATGAAGTAGATAAAGCTACATTTAGATTCATCCAGAAAAAAATACCCCCAAATTAACTGTATAAGAACACATGGGAGCTGGGTGGTGGTTGCGCACGGCCTTTAATCCCAGCACTCGGGAGGCAGAGGCAGATGGATCTCTGTGAGTTCGAGGCCAGCCTGGTCTACAGAGTGAGTTCCAGGAAAGGTGCAAAGCTACACAGAGAAACCCTGTCTTGAAAAAAACCAAAAAAAAAAAAAAAAGAACACATGGGGGAGGGGCAGTCAGTAAAGTGCTTACTGTGGCAACATGAGAACCTGACTAGATCCCCAGCACCCACTCAAAAAAGCTGGGCATGGCAGCATGCGCTGGTAGTCCCAGCACTGGGAAGATTGTTCAGAAAGGTCTCTGGGGCTTGCTGACCAGCCAGTCCACAAGCTCCGTGAGAGACCCTGTCTCAAAATTGTGGTGGAGAGCAGAGTCCCAAAGTGGAGATCTTGTTTCAGAAAACAAGGTCATCTTGACCTCTGGTCTAAAACATGTGTGCATGCACACACACACACACACACACACACACACACACACACACACACAAACAGAATTCATGTTATAAGGGATGTTGGAGCCAGGTTTTGTTTGTTTAAGGTAGAATAAAAAATAAAAATAGATTTTGACAAAATCAAAATTTTATAGAAAAACCAAATTTAACAAAAATCAATTTATGAAGACAAGAAACAGGCCTGGGAGTACAGCTCAGTGAGAAAGTCTGTGAGTAGCACATGTGAGACCCTGGATTTGATCCTTATGAGAGAAGGGGGAAGGGAAGGAGATGGGGGAAAAGAAAAAAAATTAAATATTCATACACACAAGGAGTCTTGGAAGATACCAGAAAATAACTTCAAGACACCCTGAGCCCAGATGGTTTTAGGTGAGATTTTTCACTTGTGAGGAAGATGGACTTTTCTATGCTAAAAAGTAGTGTGGCACATTTTGTAAAGATGTCTTTCAGAGGGGGCAGGCAATGATTTGATATCTATGTAAATTATTTCTTACTTGGTAATTAACAGAAAACTTACAATGACCATCAAATTTGTATCTGTTGTGTAGGACCAGATCATATAAAAAGGGAAATGAGTTAATGGGCCTTTCCTGTTACTATGGACTCTATTTCCCTGGAGCCATAAGCTACAATACATCCTTTCTTTCTGAAGTTGCTTTTGGTCATGATATTTTATCACAGCAACAGCGAAGTAACTAATATACATTCTAACTCAAAGAAGGGTTTGGATTTTGCCTTTTAGAAATGTTGTCTGGATATTTATAATCCTTTGAATTGTTTAACTCTTTCATTGAGATGTATTATTTTATGTGTATGAATGTCTTTCCTATGTATACATATGTGTACCACGTGTGTGCCTGGTGTCCTTGGAGGTCAGAAGAGGGCACTGATCCCCTGGCACTGGAGTTACAGACGTTGGTGAGCCACCACCACGTGAGTGCTGGGAATCAAACCTGGGCCCTCTGCAAGAGCAAGAAGTGTTCTTAACCAGTGAGCCAATTCTTCAGCCCCAAATTGTTTTACTTTAAGGAAATTTTCCTTTAGCTGTAGTGAGGTCAGAGTGGTTTACCCAGCATTTTTGATGCCTGTGAAGCATATGCAGGGCTGCGTGGACCCTTATGAAGGCTGCTGTGACAGTGCCTCTCCCAGGACATACCCCAGCTAGCTCAGCCTCTTGTTAGTCTCCTCCTTCCTGGCCATCTTCTTCCTACCCGCACCTTCAGCACCTACTTCCCATGGATGCCGAGTGCCCAGCGGCGCCTTAATTCTCCGCATAGTCCTCTGGGTGGAGCGCGAAGGAGCTGATGGCAACTCTCCCTCATATTCCTAGGAAACATTTGAATTCTCAGGAAAAGAAGGTAGGTTTAAAATAGTTTAATGTGATTGGCCAGATGTTTAAAATTAGATTTTTTAAAAGATGCTTTAATATTACGATTTTCAGAAAAGCTTGTGCATAGTAGGTTTTCCTTATTTCGTCACAAGTAACCTGCCCACTGCCTCTCATCCTTGTCAGAGGACCCCTGCTTCCCTGGGTTTTGGTAACTCATGCTGGTTAGAGATGCCCTTTTAATAGTGTCTTCCTCTGTTCCTTTTTTTAAAAAAAAATCCTTTTACTTTAGAACAATGAGTGTGAGTTTGTTTTGAGACAAGGTCTTGTTCTGTATCCCTGGTAGCCTGTTCTTACTATGCAGACCAAGCTGGCATTGAACTCTTGGCAAACCTACTGCTTCAGCCTCCCAAGTGCTGGGATTATGGGCATGTACCTTCATGCCCAGCACAATTAGTCCTGTTTCCTCGAACCTCCCCTCATTTCTGTCTGATTGTCCCAAATGTAACCTTATTGTGGATAAATATTAACAATAAGGGCTTATGATAAAACTGCAAAAGTGAACTCACAAATTTGACCCAAAACTATAGTTAATAAAGAACTAGTGCCAGTGACCTCCGAAGCCCTGGAAAATCCTCTTTGTTTTATGTGCCAACAAACTCATCTCTTTTTTCTAATAGGTCCTGTGTTTCTCCCTAATGTTAACAGCCAAATAGAAAATAATAATCTTGAAGGTCAAATTATCAGCAGTTTAACTTTCTGATCTCAAAATAGATAAAACAAAGAGACTATTCACAGTGGTCATAAAAGTATTAGGAAATTGTCTGTTGATAGTTATATTTTGGTCTCTCATTTTCCTTCAATCTGAAAACATTCAGTGTGCCAAAGTTACATGGAATTATATGCTTACAAAATGGACCTCAGGCCAATAAAAGGAAAGTCTTGTTGTAGGTAAACAAAGTGTATGGGGAAGATACATATCTCTGTGTGCTTATATGTTGATTTTGTGATTGTGATTGTGTGATTGTGTGTGTGCCCCTCACAACTTCCCTGACATGTTAATTTTCTGGGGCATTCCGTTCTTGTGCCTTATGCTTTGGTTTGAATTACTTTGTTTTATGTGTATGTGGGCCTGCATGTGTATATGTGCGCTATGTGTGCAGGTGGCCTGCAGAGGCCAGAAGAGGGCATTTGATCCTTTGGAACCAGAGTTGTAGGAGGTTGTAAGCTGTCTGATGTGGGTACTTGGAATATCCATTTTCATATCTTCTATATCATTGTTGTATCCTGAACTTTGTGCTAGCTATTTTGTATATAAAATTGTCTTCAAGTATTGAAGTATTGCAAGGTCTTTTTTTGAGGTAGGGTTTCACTGTGTAACAGCCTTGGCTGTCCTGGCACTAACTCTGTAGACCAGGATGGCCTTGAACTCATAGTGATCTGCCTGCCTCTGCCTCCCAAGTGTTGGGATTAAAGGCTTGCATCACCACCCAGCAAGATATCTCTTTCACTAACTGTTTTCTTATCCCCTTTATGTCATCTTTATTAATGCTAATTCTGCCGTTGCTCTTGACGATGCTCTGAGAGCCTCCTGATGCCTGGAGCCAGCTTGTATTGCTTGTCAGCATTCTGGGCCTTCTTCACCTCTCCCCTGCTCCTGATCTCTTCCTGGTGTCTGGAAACTGTAACCAAACCTGCCGGACTATGTATACACCAGTTATTGTTTCTCCTGTTTATAAAAAGAAAATATAGGGCTGGGGTGAAACTCAGTGGTAGAGTGCTTACCTAGCATGCTGTTAAAATTCCTTCCCCGGGGGAAACATAAACAAAGTCTATTCCTTCTCCTAAAACTAAGGACCCAACGACAAACTGAAGCATGATTCTGCCAAAATTCACTCAGAGGAACTAAAAGAACGTAGGCGAGGGGTTACTTACAGGAGTGTGGGTATTCCTCTCACAACAGGCCACACTTGGAAAAGCTCTGCCCTCCATCAGCCACATAGATGGAACCCCCTTCCCCTAATCTTCCTCAGTCTATATGCGTTAGCTCATCCCCAAAGCCATGTGCAATTAGCACCGAGTTGTGTACAACAGGTAGTGGGGAGCAGCAGGATACACAGATGAGGGTCTAGTAGTCCTCTCTGCCCCTCAACGAGGAGAAGTAAACCTAACAAGGCCAGCTGGGATAATCCTTTTGCAAGGTGATGCAACTGAACTCCCCATGATGGCAGTTACATGGTTTAGAACAGTGGTTCTCAACCTGTGAGACCTCCATGGGGGTAGCATATCAGATACTTACATTATGATCCGTAACAGTAGCAAAATTACAGTTATGAAGTAGCAATGAAATGATTTTATGGTTAGGGGTCACTACAACATCAGGAACTGTGTTAAAGCATTAGGAAGATTGAGAAACATGGCTGAGAGATGCTTGTGAGGTCCTGGATCTCAGTCCTAGTACTACAGTAAAGTGCAGATGTACACACACACACACACACGCACACGCACACGCACACACGCACGCACGCACGCGCACACAGACAAAAAGGTGTAATGTTTAGGGCATAGACATTTTGCCTTTCCTGGAGATCTTTTCCTGTCCCTGGCTTGGATTAGCTCATATAACTGTTTATCTTCCTTAGAGTTATTGTACATATGCCTTGTCAAGTGCCATTCCTGTAGCACCCAGGGAAGCTAATTGGGCCGCCCTTCTGTCCCCACACCCCATACTGTACTTCTTGTCTTTGTCTCCACACACCATACTGTACTTCTCGTCATGCATTTTTCCTCACAATCCTTTATAGCTGAACCTCCACAGGTTGACCATTATTCCCACTTTACTCAGGGAAACACACTGAACATTTATTCTTTTTTTTTTTAAAGATTTATTTTTATATGTATTGGTGTTTCGTCTGCATGTATGTGTGTGTGAGGGTGCCAAATCCCCTGGAACTAGAGTTACAGACAGTTGTGAGCTGCCATGTGGGTATTGGGAATTGAACTGGATCCTCTGGAAGAGTAGCCAGTGCTCTTAACCACTGAGCTATGTCTTCCAGCCCCTGAACATTTATTAAGAGGCAACTAGGTAGCCAGGTGTAGTGGTGCACTCCTTTAATCCCAGCACTTGGGAGGTGGAGGCAGGTGGATCTCTGTGAGTTTGAAGCCAGCCTGGTCTACATTGTGAGTTCCAAGACAGCCAGAGCTACATAGTGAGACCCTGTCTCAGAAAAAATAAAATAAAAAAGGCAGTCAGGTGCTGGGACATTTAAGGAGGACTTGGGGAGAGACTGAGCAGATAAGGGGGAGAGAGAGCCCAGAGATTGCTTAGGCTTGAAACCACAGGAGGACTTAACAGTATGATTGCTTTCCTGGTCCCTGGAGGAATCTTGTCTGCTCACCACCCCTCAAGGCTGTAAGAGTCAGAGGTGTGTGTTTGAAAAATGGAATATGGATTAGCCTGAAGAGATGAATGCTGGGGGAGACTTCTGGTAAAGCGGGATAAGAAATGGATTCAACTGAATAAACAGATCCTGTTTTCTCTAGGCAGTAGGGTGGATGAATAGACAAACCCTGGACTCAGACACTCTCAGCTCCTTTTCTTCTTCCTTCAACTTGATAGGTTTTCATTGTTGATAAAACAAGGATTTGAGTTACATCATAAAGACCCTTCCAGTTTTAAGAAGTGTATGATTGTGTTTATGCTTTGGGGAATCCAGATTATTCCAGAATTTCTACGTAGTACTGTTGTATCTCCATCATACCCCTCTGACAATTGCAGGCCAGGAAGGGAAACTTCCAAATAAGGCTCTATGAGTCTGGGGAACAAAAGGAAACAATAACTAAAAAGCAAGTCTAGCCTTTGCCCTGGAATGAAAAGAATGCAGTCTGTTGGTTGACCTAAAGGTTTCTGTTTTATTTCATATTTAGGTGCAACGGTCAGCTCTGACCGTGTTTTCCAAAGAGGTTTCTTTTAAGACTTTAAAATATTTACACAATGTTAAGATGATTATATTATCTTTGCAGCACTGTGGTCAGTTTTATTTATAAAGCTAATTGTGTGTATGAGAAGTGCTGAGAAACTAAATTCAGAGAAATTAATCTAAGCTCACAATGACCATGGGAGACATTCAGTATATACTTTTATCTAATAGAAGCACAAACATTTCTCATTGCATGGTATTCTGGACATCTAGACATAAAAGAATGGTGAAGTAAGGATAGCCATTTGAGTCACTGATAATATGTACACTGCCATTTTAAACTGATTCTCAGGGTTATACCCAAGGATAGGGAAATGCTCTACAGATAAATAAACAGGGTAGAGTGCGTGGCAAAATGCTCTACAGATAAATGAACAGGGCGGAGTGCAGAGTGATACGTATACTCATTGTGTTTTTGTAAAAGGGTAACCCAGAGAACACAAATTGGCATAGCCTGCTGTCTTACAGAAGGTCTTTACTTTTTTGAATGAGATCTTTATTGGCCCTGAGATCTCTATGTGTCACAACTCCTACCATTCACTTGGTTCTTTACTTGGCCCTTTACGGTTATTTGCCTGTCTGATTCTTTATACAGTTGTTTTTTAAAAAAAAACATATTTTATTATTTGTGTGTATATCTGCATGTGAGAGAGAGAGAGGGAGGGAAGGGAGGTGTGTGTTTGTGTGTGTTTGTATATGTATTATGTGTTCATGCAAGTGTGCATTCTATGTAGAGGTCAGGGGACAACTCTCAGGAGCAGGTTTTACCTTCATTTTGGGTTCTGGGGACCAAACTGTGATTGTCAGGATTATACCCAGGAATGGGAAAATGCTCTTCAGATAAATGAACAGGGTAGAGTGCGTGGCAAAATGTTTTCCTTGCTGAACCACCCTGAAGGCTCACAGTTGAATTTTTGACTGCTGATTTAAAACCTAAAATAAGTGCTAGGGGCTCAGTGGTTGAACACATATGTAACATATTTACAATCCTAGATTTGATTCCCAGCACCACAATAAATAAATACAGTTTAATACAGGAATTAAATTTTAATTAAAGTTGGGCTTTATTTTTTAAATGATTTATTTATTTTATTTTATGTGTATGAATGTTTTGCTTGCATGTATGTCTGTGAACAGCATGTATGCCTGATGCCCACAGAGGTCAGATGAGGGCATCAGATCTCCTGGAACTGGAGTTGTGGATGGTTGTGAGCCACACCATGTGTGTGGCTAGGAATCAAAACCAGGTCTTTTGCAAGAGCAGTAAATGCTTTTAACGTTTGAGTCATCTCTTCAGCCCTCAAAGGTGAGGTTTAAAGAAAATAAAAAAATTAAACGAATATATAATGAGGTTATAATTGATGGTCCTAGTTGCTGCCTGGGGAAATAGGTCTTGAGATTCAGATTTGTGACTATGGGAATAGTCTATATGTGTTGGTGAAGGAAGCAGGTGGTGCTGAAGTGGGATACTTAGCTACCTCGTCCCCAAAGAACTCCAGCCAGGGCAGCCCTTCACAGTGTCCCACACGGAGTCCAGGTGTTGAGACTCCTCTGTCCCATCATCTAGTTGTAAAAATTAGGAAAGTTTAGGGAGAATTTACCTTTTCTAGCAATTGTTCTCTTCATTTCCTTCATGAATTCTGATAGCCTCAAAACAAATTATTTTGTTTTTTCATTATTTTCTTTTTTATAAATGTTTGCTCTCAGGAAGTTGGTTCCATGTCTGACCAAAGGTCTTATCCACACACAGCCTGGCTGACTCAGGAGGTCAGGCCCGGGCCTCACTCATTCTTTTCCACTCCTTGCTGTAGACCTTGCTGGGGCCTGTTTCCTTGCACTCCATCTGGCCAGGCCTTTCTCCCCACCTCATTTGTACAGATGTCAGGGTGGGGAGGCCAGGTCATAGCTTGCTTTACAGAAGGCTAAGTGGAGGTCAGTGGACTCTCAAATATGTTGGGCTCCCCACCACTTCTGTTTAGCCTTGGAGAGGCAGAGTCGTGAAGAGAGTGCTTCTCTGTTTCTTATGTGACTCACTCACCATGGGCTTACCACGTTTAATCTTAGGCCCCTAAACAAGACCAAGGCATCCCTTGGTTCCTGGTTCTTGTACCCTCAAAACGCCTTACCCCTTTGAAAACATTTGCTCTAAGTCAGCACAGTGCTTGGAGCTCAGCCCTTTGATGGTACGTCTTGGTGTGAATCTCTTTTGATTACTTTTGTCTAGTACTATTTGTGATCCATTTAAAGTTTAGCACTTTCTTCACCTTGAACTTTTTTCTCCTATTGCTTTTTCTTCCCTGCATGTATATCTAGCTTTTCCTATACTTGGAGTTGAATCTTTTCAGTCCTTGTGTATCTTAAATTAAAAATACTTTTATTTCTCAGAATTATTTTGGGGAGACTCTGAGTGAGTGCGTATTATTGGTTGATAGGATTTTCCATATTTTCAGTATTGCAAGTGATCAATGATGTTTTGCACATTTTGTCAGGCAGGCTTCCATTACTATCACAATGAACTTACAAAGAGGAAAGATTTCTTTTAGTGCACAGCTTTGATGGTCCGTGGTCAGTTGTCCTCATTGCTCGTGTGGCTGTGACGAGGCAGCAGGTCGTTATGGGAGCGTATGGTGGAGCAGAGCCACTCACCATAGCTGGGTGTAAAGGAGGGGGAAAGAGGAAGAAACAAGTATCTCACAGTGACCTTCAAGGCCGTGTCCTCAATGACCTCAAGGCCTGTCACTAAGTTTTGTCCCTTAAAAGCCCCATGCCCTTCTAGTACAGTCAGACTAGAGACAAAGTCTTTAAAAACAAGCCTTTAAGGGACCATATCCAACTATAGCAAGTGTGAAACAGTCTTCCCTGAAATCACATTTCCCTTTTATTGAGTGTCTTTTTTCATATCTTACTGCAGATATGTAAGAAACTTTTCGAGACAGCTGAGTATTTTAGAGGCATAACTGTTTTGCATCTTGAAATTTAGTGCAGTTGCCTGCTTTTTGTCCCCCTCCCCCTCCCAGCAGCAGTCCCATCAGGAGGAACATCAGTGGATAAATGGTTTGTAGCTGCTGGGACTTCCTTTAGCCCTACCAGGCTGAGGCCCTGCTGCAGGCTGTGTGTGTGGTGCAGGCTTCTGCAGGCCAACGACTTGGGGCAGAGGTGTGGGTCGTCTGTATAGAGGGAGAGACTCCATGCATGATAAGCCTTGAGCTTTCCCTCTGCAGCACATCACGGGATTTGAAGTCAGGAATGAGTTCCACAACTCGGGAGACAGCCTCCCTGAACATCAAGAACATTCATTTGGTAAATTCAGTCTTTTAAAACTGCATTCAAGGGACTTGGAGTGATAGCTCAGCGATGTAGAGCACTGGCTGCTCTTGTGGAGGACGTGGGTTGGGTTCCCAGCATCTACATTGTGGCTTACAATTGTCTGCAACTCCAGCTCCAGGTGATCTGGTGCTGTCTTCTGGCCCCAGCAGACTCTGCATGCACATGGTACATTAATATACATGCAGGCAAAAAACTCATTCACATAAAATAAGTCTTTAAAAAAGACTACATTCAGCCTCCTTATAGCTATGGGCAAATTTCTGCAAATCCTCCAGTACATAAGCACTTTCTTCTTACTAGTTCAGAGCATGTTTCTGGATGGTTGTTATTATCCTTGGATTATTATCCTGGCTTCCTTATTTACTAGCTGAGGGGTCTTGGGCTAGTTACAAAATTTCTTGCTTTATTTCCCTCCTCTGTAAAATTGGGTAATAGTATTTCCTTATGAGAGTTTCTGGAACAATGTAAGTTAGTAGATTCTCAACGAATATTTAAAGAAATTAACAGCAAATGTTGAAGTTGCAAATATGTTCAAACACTCTCTTTTTTTCCTTGCCTCTGCTTTTCCTTGGATTCCATCATCCTTTCATTTATTTTCCTTGATGTGGACACTTTATCTCTCACCAGATGTTACCTGTACTTCTGCTTCCATGTTTCTTTCTTTGCTGGTATAAGGCACTATTGATATGGAATGTATTTTTTATTCACTCTGTGACAAACTACCATAGTTAGTGGTTTAAACACACATTTGTTACTTCTGTTGTACACTCCAGCCTCTGGTCTTGTCACATCTCTTTGCTGTCGTTGTTACTCTTGCTTTGCTGTAGTAAGACCCATGCAGTTACATTAAACACACCAGACAATCCAGTATAGGCTTGGTATCTCAAGTTCCTTAACCACATCTGCAAAACTCCTTGGTCGTGTAAGGCGATAAAGGCGCGGGAGAGTAAATTATAGACCTCCTCAGAGAGCCATTGCTCAGTTTACCACAGGGAGGGACATTGTAAGACTGACTGAAAGTACAGAGTAGGTGGTCCCTTCACAGAAGTGCCCTAATCAGAGAGACGTGAACCCGGAATCATTTCTTCCCATGGCATTGGGAAAAGTTACATAGGAGCTGGAGAGTGGGAACCAAGTGTTGAAGAATAGAAAGGGGTTTGCTAGGAAATGGGGAGAAACAATACTAACCAAGAAGTAAAGTTGTGAAAGAATCTAGAAATTTTGAGGAGTGATTAAGTCTTGGGTTTTGAGACAGAATGCCACTCTGCATTCTAGGCTGGACTCAAACTCACAAGCCTCTTGAATGATGGGATTTGATGGGATTATGGGTATGTGTCACCATTTCTCACTGGAGTAGTTAGATCTTTGATGTTGTCAGGACATAGGGTATACTGAGGGGGAGTGGCAGGCAAGGAAATTTATAGGTTAAACAGGAAGGTGTCATGGTAGCAGATTTAAAATCAATACTGTGAAGAGGGGCAGACCAGTGGATTATTTGAGTAGATTTTCTTTCTTTCTTTCTTTCTTTCTTTCTTTCTTTCTTTCTTTCTTTCTTTCTTTCTTTCTTTCTTCCTTCCTTCCTTCCTTTATTTTTCTTCTTCTTTCCTTTTTTTTTTTTTTTTTTTTTTTTTTTTGGTTTACAGGGTTTCTCTGTAGCTTTGGAGCCTGTCCTGGACTGGCTCTGTAGACCAGGCTGGCCTCGAACTCACAGAGATTCACCTGCCTCTGCCTCCCAAGTGCTGGGATTAAAAGCATGCGCCACCACCGCCAGGCTTGAGTGGGTTTTCAGTGTTTTTGTCTAATGACAAAAGTAATACATGCTCATTTTCTAGTAGAAAATGAAGAAACCAAAGGAATGTACCAGGAAAATAAAATTTTTTATAATCTTGCCACTCAGCAATAATGACTATTAATGTTTGTGTGTATTTCCAGTTTATGTATATATACAGATATACATACATAGACACTTTTACATCATTAAACCGTACTGGGGACTGGAGAGATGGCTTGGTGGTTAAGAGCACTCACTGTTCTTGCAGAGGACTAAGGTTCCATTTCCCAGAACCCGTATGACAGCTCACAACTGTCATAACAGTCCGTAACACCAGTTCCACGGAGTTTGGCACCTTCTCCTCGCCATTGGGTAAAAAACTCATAAAACATAAAAATAAGTGAATTGTAATATAAATATATATGTACTGTATATTCAAAATCAGTTTTTAAATTGGAACAGTGTATCATAACATTTCTTCTTGTAAATACTACCAAGTATTCTTAACATTCTAGTGTATATAATATTACCATAATGTAATCTTTCTATTGTTAGATTCTAATGTGTCTCTATTTTAAATAATGCTAATGCAGAAAATGTGCTTATATGTTTAAATATTTCCTTGGGTTAGGAGTGCATCTCCTTTTTTTTATTTTCAGAGATCTAATACCAAACAGAAGTATTCCCCTACATCCAGGAAAAGGGGCCAAGAACCAGTTCATTCGTTCCAGGGCTCTAGAATGGGAACTTCTAAGTCTTCCTCTGTGTGAAGACTAATTAGGATACCACAGACCAAAGGCATATTTAGCAAAGAAACAGTGTGTTTGACTTTAAGGGGAAAGGCAGATGAGTTTGGAGGAAGTAGGATGGCACTGGAATTTTCATCTTTGCCATAGTAGAAGAAAGTGGAAGTCTGTAGGGAATAAAAACAAAATACAAGTCTTCTAGCTACCCATATGAGCTTGCATTCCTATAGGTCACCAGAGCTGGTCGTGGTTCATTTAGGGAGAAAAAGGATTTTGTGTGATATGATAATTCTTTTGAGGAAAGGGAGTTGTCAAGAGGGCTGGAGAGCTGCTGCTAAGCTACTAGCTGCATGGGTAAGACCAGGCAGCCAGGAACAATGCTGCAGTGCTGCACATTCATGCAGAATTGACCCAAGCAGAGGACTCACTGCTTCAGGGACCACCCCTAACTGGCACTGACATTCTCAGTGTCTTGGTCCTCTGTGCACCAGGATTTTGATACAGTGCAACCTCCATCGCTGCTAGTGAACATTTCCTATGGTCATCCTTGCTTGTAGCCTTAGTTCCTAGGGCCAGGCAAAGTAAAGGGGAGCAAGGAGACAGCAGGTTCAGTTTGTAATGGGAGGTGGGATCTGCCTTCAGCTGAGACTTATAAGGTATGGGAGGTGGGAATCACAAACAGGAAGAAAAAGGTTCACTAGATAGTCATATGTCAGACATCAGATACCCTGTCAAGATACTATTCAGTGAATTAAGGCCCAAAGAGATCTTTTTAGACATAAACTATTTACCCCATTTGAAGAAATAATTAAACATCAAACTAGATATTGGCCATTGGGTCAAAATAGAAATATAAAATTGAGAAAAATGAAGACTGTAAGACACTGTGGTGAGCCGTGAATTTTGTAGCAGGAAACACTGAATAAGTTGTGTAAATTCTATTCACCAGTGGCTGAAAATGCAGATGTGGTGTAAAGTGTGGATTCTTGAGAAGGATGGGCCTATCAGGGAAAACCCAGGGAATAGTCTGGCTAAACTTGGACGGTCTCAGTATAGGCTGAGGGTGAGAACACTCCAGGCCTTGGGATGTAAAATTTCTCTAAAAATTATCATTTTTGTGTTGATGTGACTGGGGATATTGATAAAGGTTTGGCTATGGCTGTTAGGGGTGGTACATTCCAACACAGCATAGGTTAAACCTCTCCAACTTGAAAATCAAAAATCCAAGACTGAACCCTTCTCAGGGCATTTTGGGGTTTAGCTGTTCTGGTTTGGGCTGCTCAACCTGTAAAGTCTCTGCAAATATTTCAAAATCCAAAAAGTCATAAAGTCTGAAACATTTCTGGCGTTTGAGATAAGGGACACTCAAACTGTATTTCCCAAATACCAGGGACTGACTATGATAATGAACAGGCCAGAAAGAAACATACCAAACAGCAAAACGAGGAGAGGAAAAAGTTGAACTGAGTTAATAAATAGAAAATAAAATAAAGTGGAAGAAATAAGCCAAAATATTAGTACTGTTATACATATTTTTAAGCTAATTCCACCCTATCAAGTCAAAATCAGCAATATTAGCACCAGAAGAAGCTGAATTCAAGAACAGAAGCATTGAACAGAACAAATAGAGACATTAACTACACCATATACTGATACAATAACCCCAAAATGTTTGTCATTAACTTTTATGCACCAAAAAAATAGAACAACAAAAAAAAAAAAACAGAAGAGAGAATTTGTTCAAAAACATACAATACTAAGATGATGTTCATTACACATCTTCCCTAATTTGACAGTCAAGTACACTGATTGTGAATTTTGTTGTTGTTGTTTTCGAGACAGGGTTTCTCTGTGTAGTTTTGGTGCCTGTCCTGGATCTCACTCTGTAGACCAGGCTGGCCTCGAACTCACAGAGATCTGCCGGGCTCTGCCTCCCGAGTGCTGGGATTAAAGGCATGCACCATCACCGCCCGGCCTGATTGTGAGTTTGGATGCACACAGGAGCTAGTGGGTAGCATGAATATGTTGAAGACAGCAAAGATAAGGAAAACAACATGAACTGGAAGAAGCATGCCTTGCCCGAAGGTAGTGAGATTCCTACATTTTGAAGCAAACATTTTTTAAGACAAAACCTTCCTATGTCTCGTAGACCACCAACTTTACTCTTTGCTGCAAGTGTATTTAAAACACAAAAATATTGACAGTATAAATAATATATTCATTATTTGGAGCAAGGAGTATGCCCTTTGTCCTAGATCTAGGAGGCGTTTATAGAATTGGATCATATACTTTGTCATAGAAAACAAAAATAAAACATAAAAATTATGATTGTATGCAAATGCTTTCATCTTAATCCAATGAAATTAGGAATAAAAATGATTATGAAGAAAGTACCTTGGAATTAAGAGACACTTTCCTTTTTGTTGTTTGTTTTTGTTTGTTTGTTTGGTTGGTTTTTTTTCGAGACAAGGTTTCTCTGTGTAGCTCTGGCTGTCCTGGATCTCGCTCTGTAGACCAGACTGGCCTTGAACTCACAGAGATTGCTTTTGTTTTTTTGATATAGCATCTCACTATGTAGCTTGGGCTGTCCTGGAACTCATTATGTAGACCAGGCTGGCCTCAACTGATCTGCCTGCCTCTAGAGTGCTGGGGTTAAAGGTGTGCCCCATCAAGCCCAGCCTGGCATCAAGAGACTGTCTTAAATAATCTGTGTACCAAAAGGAAGTCAAAATAGGAGTTAGAGATTTCCTTGTAATAAATTGAGTTTGTAGTAAAATCTTCAGAAAGAAACCAAAGCTGTGATGAAATGCTTAACTATAGATGCATTTATTACTATAAGAAAGACAGTATGTATGAGTGAATTATCCAGTTATAAAACAAAGAAGCAAGAGGAAATTAATAATAGTAAAAACTTAAAGAATAAAATAGAAACAAGAGGATAGAGAAGTAAACCCAAATACTATTGGTTGAAAAGATAGAAATTGAAAATTAACCACAATTAAAAGAAAAATACTAAGAACCAATGAGTGTCTCTGTGAAAAAAATGAATCAAGTCTATAATAATTCATTTGGAAAACTAGGAAATGGCAATTTTCTTTTAAAATATAAATTCACAAAGTTATTTCTAAGAAAATAGAAAAGCCGTAGTGTAGTCCTATATATTGGTTTAATTTTACATTTATTTATTTTTTTGTATGTCTGTATGTGTATGTGCGTGTGTGTGTGTGTGTGTGTGTGTGTGTGTGTGTGTGTGTGCGCGCGCGTGTGCATGCCACACTGCACATGTAGAAGTCAGGAGACAACCTGTGGGAGTTGAGTCTTTGATTCCCTGTTGTGTTTCAGAGATCAAGCATGGGTTGTCACATTTGGTGGCAAGAGTCCTTACCTGTGGAGTAATCTTACTGGCCCTTATTGCTGTTATTTAATTATTTTGAATGAAGTAAAATAGCTGGACAGTGGTGGTACACACCAGGACAGCCAGGACTATACAGAGAAACCCTGTCTCAAAAAAAAAAAAATATTTTTTTATTTTGCTTAAATCATGAAAAAGAAAATTTATTCTGAAAGTAAGAATTTGTAAGCTATGGCAAAATAAATATATAAAAATCTAAATAGTTTTTTTTTCCTGTTCTGGTTGAGTATATCTTTTCTTTCTTTCTTTCTTTCTTTCTTTTCTTTTCTTTTTCTTTTTTAAAGATTTATTTATTATATATACAGTATTCTGTCTGCATGTATGCCTGTATGCCAGAAGAGGGCACCAGATCTCATTACAGATGGTTGTGAGCCACCATGTGGTTGCTGGGAACTGAACTCAGGACCTGGAAGAGCAGTCAGTGCTCTTAACCTCTGAGTCATCTCTCCAGCTGAGCATACCTTTTCTAAAATGCAGAAAAGTGTTCCTGATTTCAAAATTTGAAGTTTGTAAGTGAACTTTATCTGGTAAGCTGAGTGTAGTGGTGCATGTCTGTAATCCCAGGACTTGGGAGGCTAGGGCCGGCCTCGATTAAACAATGAGTGAGTTGGAAGGCCAGCCTGGGCTACATTAGACTCAGAACAAACAAGTATACCTCTACCAAGTAAGATTTCTTAATCTGTAAGCCACTTGGGTTTTGGAGCATTTCAGGGTTTTGGATTAGAGATGTGCATCTGGGCACTGGTGGCAACTGGCAAGCACTGGAAAATGAAGGGAAAAAACCATTCCAGTTTACAAATCCAAAGTGAACTAGGTATATGTTTAGCTAGATATCACACAATAGAAGATCAAAAGTATTAGAGCTGCTTGTGGTCCTAGAAGAGCTGAAATAATGCAGAAGCTACACAGGGCTCTAAGACGTGCGGGTTTAATTAATGTTCTACCATTTTTCCACTTGGCCTGATGTGAGACTACTTTCCCCTCAGACATTTTCATTAGGAAAAGAACTTGGTTTTGAAGACTACATTGGTATACAAAGTGTTTCTTCATCCTTCCTTTGCCTCCTTGGCACTGGAGTGAAGAGAGGGCCCAGCTAACGGTAGAATACAAAACACTGCTGATCCTGTATTTACCAGGAGGAAACTTAATGATAGTTCTTACTGTATCTCTGGAACTGTCTAGATGTCAATAGAACTCATGTTTGCTTCCATGTTTGGGTGTTCAGTGATTCAGACATCATTCTGGGAAATAGAGGCACAATAAATGTCCAGTGAAGTGTGACAAATTATTTTCCAGAGACAGCCATAATCCTGTCTTCCACCCCACATGCTCCTCTGTAGTGTCACCTCACCATTTCTCCCACGGAGGGTGTGCATCTGGAATCTGTGCAGGCCTAGGATTGTCTGAGTTGGACAGATAGGGCAGAAATGGCTGCTGAGACTGGCTGTGAAAGGCCATGCATGCAGCTTCTTGTTTGCAGGAGCTCTGAGACATTCTGTAATGAATGTAGTTCCTGGGAGACAACCATACTGGAGAGGTCACCATGACAGCCCAGCTGAGCTCCATCTGACACCACTATGTTGGTGAGGCAGACAGGATGTCCAGTCCAGCCACAACTCGAGATGACGATAGGCCAGTTAACTTCAGACTGAAGTCACATGAGCATCTGAGAACTGCTTAACCAAGCTCTCCCCACATTAAAATCATGAGAACACAAGATAGTTCTGTTAAGCTGTGAATTTATGGACGCTTGTTCTCAAACAGTGGTAATAGATGAGACATGTAGATTTAGCAATGCAGCCATGGTGAGACCATTCACTCATGCTGGAAGCACCTTCATAGACACCCCCAGCTGTTCACTGCACCCAGAAATGCTGGCCTAATCACAGTTCTAATAGTCTTAAAAGTTAGTATCCTGCCATTCCATATTTAACAATGTCTTTTAATTGTTTTGTTATATGTTAAATAGCTTATATAATTTTCCTTTTCAGTTGTTGCTTAATAGTGTCTACTGGAACCTAAAGTCCTTTGTTTCTTTTCTATTGGCTTAGTGTACAGTGGCTCCCCACCCTCACCCCCTTATGCCTGATTTTGCTTTCCATGCTTTTAGTCAACTACTTAGAGTTGACCTTGGTCCCAAATACTCTTGAGAATCACAGAAATAAACCCCAAGTTTTAGTTGCTCACCATGGGATTTCCCAATATCTTACTCTGTTGTGCCTGGATCTTAACCATTCCCTTAGCCATGCTGTGTCACCTGTCCTCCCGTTAGTCACTTCGTCTACATCTTGGTTGTCAGATGAGCTGTAGACTTATGAGGGTGTTGAAATAACCCTTGCCTAGCAGCCTAGTGCTGTTAGTCTCCACATTCCTCACTTCCCTTTATCTCATAATGTAGGCATTGTATTATCTCAAGTCATCATGAGAAGGAAGAGTATAGTACAAGATTTTGAAAGAAAGACCACATTCACATACAACTTTTAATATAGTATATTGTCATAGTTGTTTTTATTACTGTTAATCTCTTACTATGCCTGATTTAGAAATTAAATTTATAGGACTGTATGTATATTGGGGCGGGGTTCAGTATCTGTGGATTCAGTCACTCGCCAAATGGTCTCATCGATAAAGGGAGTCTAGAGGCAGTACATTAGTGTTTCATTTCCTATCTGTTGTATTACTGTTAGTATACTGTAATAGAGAACTGATTTAGCCTTGGTCAGACCTTATTTGAATACTTGTTTGATTTCTTGGCTTCTACTTCACTTTCTTCCCAGGGTTGAAATTCTTGGATAACTCATGGTTTTCTTCTTTTCAATGGGTAATACTTAAACATTGGCCTCAATGTTAATTGTTTAAAGGATGTCTCAGGTCCAAGAGTTGGTGAAACTTTAGAAGAGCCTTTGTTCAGTTGATTTGCTGGGTTACAATGTGTGAAACTTAGTGCTTCTGGAACTACATCTCTGCTGTGAGGAGAGGCAGTGCACTAGTAAAGGTGACTTTGGGAGGTAGACAAGAGCAAGAGAGAGAAAAACTGACCCCAAGAACACCTATTGAGCAGACTCAAGTTGTCCTGATGCTAGACTTTCAGTCGTGCCAAATAAACCTTCTCTTTGTATTATTGCACACGCACATACACATACAGACAAAGAAAACTTTGGGTCCTGTGAGGCCTTGTGGGGGAGAATTAGGAATGCTTTGCTTTGATTGAAGAATAGAAGATCAACAGGAAACAAAACTACCTCCATAAACCCAGAGATCATGTGGAAGAGGCAGTTGGTTTATTCTTTGTGGTTCCAGGTTCTTTCAGAACTGGAACCAGTGTGTACCATGATAAGGAAGACAGATTTCAGCTTCAGATAAAGAAGGATTGTCCAACTGTGAGCTGGACAAGCCTGGGGCTGGGTTCTCTTTCACTCACAGTGCTCAGTGGTGACTGGACCACGAAGGTTCAGCAAATAGCAGAAGTTAGATGCACTGATACTACTTTGTATGAAAGATGGGGCTATGCTATTTCTGTCTCTTCCAGTTCTGAACTTACACAATTTTATACTTTCGTAGGTATCAGAAGACTTACTGTGTGGCCCTTGGGCAAATGGTGAAACCTTTTAGATACCCCAGTTTTATCATCTGTAAGATGATGCTAATGATGCTTTTCTAAAACTAGGCATGGTAGTCTTGTCTGTAATCACAGCTCCTGGGAAAGCTGAGGCAGGGGATCATATGCACCAAAAAGTTTTAGGACTAGCCTGGACAACTTAACAAGATCCTGCCTCAAGACAAAACAAACCTAAGCAAGACAAAAATCTCTTCTGTCAGTTGGATTTTATGAGCCTTAAGTAAGTATGTGTGTGAAATGCTTTGAAAACCAAAGCACCAGACGGGGTGTAGTTCATGGTGATCTTGACATACATAGCTACTGTGAGCTGAGGCCTAGAACTCCGTTGTGATCTGTCTATACTGGTTAGCTCTGACTTGCAAGGAGCATCACAAAACCAGGGGTCAGGCTTTTCCCATCTCTCCTTAAAGCAAGGCTGCATGTGAAGAAGCAGATCTTTTCATTTACTAAAGTACCCCCACCCTCAAACACACAGCTCCTTATTCTTGGTGTTTGCTGCCTGGAGACCATGCACTTTATCTTGACACAATGCTGAGGGATTTCTGTTCAGAGGTGCCAAGCTTTAGAGTCAGGCAATGAGGATCTTATTGGCCTACACAGTGCTCAGGAAAGGCCAACCCTTGCAGAGTGAATTGTGGAGCTAGGCGCCCCTGCACTTTTCAGACTTTTGCACATTGGAAGCTGCTTTTCCAGAGCCATTTTGCATTTTGGCTTCTGGAGATGAGTAAGAGCAGCCAGTGTGTGGGCTCCCTGTGAGTGGTCAGACCATAGCATTATCTTTCCTCACACACTGCTGCTTTGTGTCCTCCTGTGTCTTACTGTAACCCAGCACAGAGCAGTCACTGTGTCCTCTTCAGACTGGAGCCCCCTTTTGAGTGTTAGGGGTCTTTTGTTCAGAAGCTGTGTTACCACCCCCCCACCCCCCCACCCCCCCACCCCCCCCACCCCCCGCTTCTGGAGTGCTGTGCTGGCATAGTGGCCATGGTGTAGAGTGAGCATTTGGTATAGAGAAGCATGTAGATTTACAAGTGTTTTAAATTCTAACCCAAATTGCTGTGTAAGCAGAATGAGTGAAATTAATTTTGCATTCATAAAAAAGATTCATTTATCTTTTTACAAAAACAACTCTAAACATTGAAGCTACTGTATGCTTTTAACAAAGTGAGCAAGTAACTCAGCTCTTTTAGATGAATGTAGACCTCTTATATTTACCCTTCTGTTTGATTTTCAAAGCAGTCTCTACTAACTTTAGTTGGAGAATGTGTATCTCTAGAAAGCACTACACCAAGACTCCTGAAAGGCAGTCCAGCCCTGGAAAAGCCCTTCTTACAAAGTTAAGGTGGGGCTGCAAGGTGATAACGTAGTTCCTTATAGCAGAGTGTCCCCTGAATTGTCTCAGACTTTTTTTTTTAATCTCCTTTGTTCTAAGTCCAAAGGCTCAGTGCTGCCTGTAAAACAATTGTTGATTGCCTGCCTCCACACTGGTTTCCAGTGCTCACATTGCTTTTTCTTAATTTGATTGTAGAGGTGATATACGCACAGGTCAGAATGAAAGATGGTAGGAGCTGATGAGAACCCAGACCAGAACTGCCTTACTTTTTCATGTCTTGTCCTTTCCGGAGGCATCTATTTTGTTATGCTTATTACTGCCATTTAAAATACATACACAGACAGCCAGAGAGGTGGCTCGGAGAAGGACCCTTGCCACCAAGCCTGATGACCTGAGTCTCAAATGAAGGAGAGGACAAACTCCTAAAATTTGTCTTTTGACCTCCACACTTATGCTGTGGCATGTGCACCCCCCAATAAATAAATGAGTAAAAAATAAATACAATAAATAAATGTACACATACATTTTATTTTCTAGATCAATTTTAAGCACAACACTTCCTGCTCACATGTGTATACAGCCTCCAGTATATTAGTGAACCTGTGTTGATACATCACATAGTTTACACTGGGGTGGTATATGTTCTTGGACAAATGTAGAATAACGTGTATCCATCATTTTAGTACCATGCAGAACATTTTCTGTGCTTTGCCTGTTTGTTCCTCCTCCTAAGCCCTACTGATAGTAGGGCTTTTGTTTGTTTGTTTGTTTTCTGCTGTCATAGTTTTGTGCTTTCTGGAATGTTAAATATGGCAACCATACAGAATGCAGCCTTACCAGATTGGCTCCTTTTACTCACTGGGGTGTCCTAACAAGTTCTCCCATGCCTTTTCTTTTCTTTTTTTCTTTTTTTTTTTTTGGGGGGGGGGTTTTCGAGACAGGGTTTCTCTGTGTAGCTTTGCGCCTTTCCTGGAACTCGCTTTGGAGACCAGGCTGGCCTTGAACTCACAGAGATCCGCCTGGCTCTGCCTCCCGAGTGCTGGGATTAAAGGCGTGCGCCACCACCGCCCGGCCACCATGCCTTTTCTTGACATGTGCTTCATGTTTGGATAAATGTCCCCTAAAATTCCACGTTAAAGGCCCAGTCCCTAGCTTGGTAGAAAGGTGGTGGAAACTGAAAAGGTAGGAGGCCTTCAGGTGATGGGGGTGTGCCCTGGAAGGAGATTGTGGGCCCTGTTCTCTAACCCTTCTCACTTGTTTCCTAGCTAGATGAATGTTTTTACCTGAGATTATGGTTACAGGCTGCCAGAGCCAAAACCAACGGGGCTAACCTCTCATAGACCAAAACCCCAAAGACTAAACCATAATAAGTCTCTTATCTTAATAAGTTGATTATCATAAGGATTTGTTACAGTGACAGATAGCTGGCCAACACAACTCAATGGCTCTTTTTTTTGTTTTGTTTTTTTTCGAGACAGGGTTTCTCTGTGTAGCTTTGCGCCTTTTTCCTGGAACTCACTTGGTAGCCTAGGCTGGCCTTGAACTCACAGAGATCCACCTGGCTCTGCCTCCCGAGTGCTGGGATTAAAGGCGTGTGCCACTGCTGCCTAGCTTCACTAGCTAACTCTTAAAACTTAAATGAACCCATTTATATTAATCTACATTCTGCCACATGGCATTACCTCTTTTTCATCTTGCACCTTCTGTTTCCTCTCCGTGTCTGACTGGCGACTCCTTTGACTCTGCCCTTCTTCTTCCCAGTATCCTTAGTCTGGTTCTCCCACCAAACCTTATCCTGTCCAGCTATTGGCCACTCAGCTGCTGCTGCTGCTGCTGCTTCTTCTTCTTCTTCTTCTTCTTCTTCTTCTTCTTCTTCTTCTTCTTCTTCTTCTTTTTCTTTTCTTTTTTCTTTTTTTCCAGAGCTGGGGACCAAACCCAAGGCCTTGCGCTTACTAGGCAAGCGCTCTACCACTGAGCTAAATCCCTAACCCCTAGCTTCTTTATTAAACGAATCATAGTGACATATATTCACACAGTGTAAAGGATTATTCTACATTCTCAGGGTTTGGGTCTTGGTGTGTAAGTGTAGAGAGGGGGTTGAACCTGGATAGGCATGCATGCATTCATTCTGTTCTTGACTGTGGATGTGACTAGCTGTTTCAAGTTCCTGCCTTGGTTTCCCCATAAGGATGAACTGTAACCTGGAGTTGTGAGTTAAAATAAGCCCCTTCTCTCTTAGGTTGCTTTTCATTGGTATATTTTATCACAACAGAAAAGAAACTAAGATGTATGCCCTCGCCAGCATTTGGTGTTTTCACTGATTGAGAGTTTAGCCATTGTGTTTCGTGCATAATGGTATCACACTGTTGCTTGGGGGTTTTTGTTTTTTTATAAGGTAGGGTCTCACATGTAGTTCAGGCTATCTTCAAACACTTGGCAGGCATCCTGTGTCAGTGCCCTAGGAGCTGAGATTTAGTCTTTTTTTTTTCTTTTTTTCTTTTTTAGTTGTCACTCCTTCTCCCAACCCCCGAGACAAGGTTTCTCTGTGTAGCCTTGGCTGTCTTGGAACTCACTGTGTAGACCAGGCTGCCTTGAACTCACAGAGATCTGCCTGCCTCTGCCTCCCAAGGGCTGGAATTAAAGGTGTGTGCCACCAGCGCCCAGCTGGTTGTCACTTTTACTAATGCATTATATCTTTATTTCTAGTTGTGTCAACTGTATGTAGTATCTTTGGTTTTGTATTTGTAAGGCCAGAGTAGCTATTAATGCTACTATTTTCTCTGCCTGCCTACTCTACCTTGTCTCCTGCTTCTTAATTTCCTTGTCTATTCTTTAATTTTTTCACCTTTAAGCATAATATTCAAATGATCTTGGGAATAGTCTCCTGTGCTCTGTGTATAGGCAGTTTATGTAGTAATGATGTTATTGTGACTCTATCTCTTCTTTCTTGCAGGGTGAAGTCATGGGTTAATATAGTTTTCTTGCCTATTTTATATAGCTCTTGTGTTGAGTAAAGTTTTTTTAGTTTTTCACCATTTTTGTTTTATCTTAATTTTTTTTTCATGCTTTTCATACAATTAGATGTTCTGTAAAAGAAACTCCATCTGTGGCACTCCGACCCCTTGAACTGGTCTAGACACGGCTTCCACACCTGCGTCTGCGTATCTGTGATAGTTATTTTTCTTATGACTGTTTCGTTGTCATTTGTTTTCACAAATACTTGAAAAAAGCAGCTTTCGGGAAGGTTTATTAGTTTTAGCCTTGGCATTTGAACTTGGCACTGGTGATGGGAAGAGAGAAGGGGAGAGAGAGAAAGAAGGGCCAGGCCAAACCAGGGCTAGCCATATAGCCCTTAGATTGTCCCCAGTGACCTGTTTCTTCTAGCTGAACCACACCTGTTAAAGGTGCCACAGCCTCTCAGAGCAGAGCTAACATCGGAGGACCTAGTGTTCAAACACATGATACTGTGGGAGGCATTTTACATTTAAGACATAGCACTCCACCTCTGGCCCCCATAGGCTCACAGCTAGCTTATAATACAATACTGCTTTCAGTTCATTCTCTGAAGTCCCCATAGTCTTATATTTTTGATACTGTTCAAAGGTCCAAAATGGTAAACTCATAACTTTGAGCCTCTGTAAAATTTAAAAAAAAAAGTTACACCCAGTATACAAAGGCACTGAGTAAACATTTCTGTTCTAAAAGGAAGGAATTGGGGGGCAGGGCACAGCAAGGAAAGACAGGATCAAAAGACCCACAAACCTGTAGCTTTGTGTCTTGTATCTGAGGTTTATGATGGCATCTTTGGGGCTCCAGTGGGCTTGGATAGCTCTACCTCTTCAAGTCTGTTGTGGGGGTAGAGGGGACATGTGGCCTGTCTCCTAGCCTGACTTTCCTTGGTGCCTACAGCTTTCCTTGGTGAATTCCCACATTACTGACATTCACAACATCCTGGAATTTCCACAACTTTTGTGACTTAGGCTTCACTTTCACAGCTTCACTCACAGACTGTTCAGGAGCTCCATGGAGGGAATTTGACCCTGCTGCATGCACATCACTTGCCTCGGCAACGTTCTGGAATCTCAGTACAAGCCTTCATGATCCTTCCCGCCCCACTTCTTGCATTTTGCATGTCCGCAATACCAGCACCACTTGTTAATGACAAGCTGCTTAGAGCTTAAGATGTAACCTGGCTTCCTGGGTCCTCAGAAGCCTCTGCCTTCGTAGCTAGACGGGCCCAAACACTTCCCTAGGCAGCCATTTTCCACCAAGGTACCCTGAAGGATCTTTGTAGGCACTCTCAAAAGAAGTTTACATTATGCCCTAGAATTCTCAATTGATGAGGTAGGGCTCCTCCCCTTTTGTCCCAGCACAAAGCCAAAAGCTTCTTCTTACTATCACTGATCTTGGTCTTAAACAACTGCATCCCCCTTGTCAGTTTCCTCCCTGTCCTAAACTTTAACTCCTTACCTCTCCACTTTCCACTTGCTATAAATCTGGGTAAATGCAATAAGCAGTAGCTGTGCTACAGTCTGAATGCTATGATCTCTTGAAATATCCCCCACAAAACAAATTAGTCCATAAGTTTTTGAATTCAATTTTACTCAAATTTTCAGGACTCAGGCAGAATGCAGCCAGATTTTTGCCAGAATGGAACACTAATGGTTTCTAGCCCCCAGGTCCTGACAGAATCCATGTTCCCCTCTGAAACCTCTGAAATAGTTGACTGTCTGCATTTCTTTTGATATTAGTCATATAAATGTCCACTAAAATCACCAACTAATCACTGACTGGATTCTAAAGCTTCTCATTAGCCTGCTATTCCAAACTCTTCCACATTTCTCCCACAAACCAGTTCCAAAAGCTTTCAAGCAGAGTGGTCAGGTTATCATAGCAGTGGTACCAGTTTTCTGTATTAGTTACGTTGACCAGATGTCTAAGAGAAGAACTGAGGGGAAGGGTTTACCATAGTCCCCAGGTTCACAGCAGGGAGGCATGGTGGTTGGGGCCCTGGCCTCAGCTAGTTACATGACAATGTCAGATGGGAAGCAGAGGCAGACTCAGCTAGAACTGGGACCAGGCTATGAGCTCTAAACAATAGTGGACCAGTCTTCCTTAGACATAGACAGGTGCTGCAGTGAGCCATGCTCTGAAGTCTTGTATCTGGGCAAAATTTTTCTTTTTTTAATCAAGAAGCAAATGATTAGATAGAGTTGTGTAAATAATGTCTCATGTAGACCTATGTCTGGTATTTGGAGACTAGTACCAATAAACCTAGGTTATTCTTTTCTGCTGAATGTTTAAGACCATGCACGTGGTCAAAATTAATTTTATTTTTGGACTGTCAAGGCTAGTTGAGGATCTAGCCCTCAGGGGTCATGTGGGCTTGAGAGAAACCTCTGGCCCCTGTAACTTTTCTTTTACCAGTTGTTCCTTATTTGTAAGGATAAGTCAAAGGCCTGGCTTGACCAACTGTGGCTTCCCTTGGAAGGGAAACATGAGGAAATGTTTTCTCAGTGTTGATCCTCCTCTTTGTAGACTTGATGCTGGTTAGAATACAAAGGCTTCCCTGAACAAGAGAACATGTAACTCTACATTTCAAGAGCTGGCTCACAGTCCCCTGAGACCTCAGTGACCTTGGAACGCAAGAAGAAACTATTCTCCTTTTTAGTCCCTCTGACCACATTAGTATAGCCTCCAAGTCTGGTTATTGAACAGCCAGAAGATCAGTTACACCAGTCTGGTACTTTTAACTTGTGGTGATAGATATTGTGTTCCCCAAAATATTGTGCACCCTAATAAACTTATCTGGGATCAGAGAAGCAGAACAAGCCACAGCCACCTCACCTCTCCAATTCCTCAGCCGATCCTGTTTCCTCAGACTGGAAGCCTCTGAGTCCTCATCCAGAATGAATCTCAGCTGAACTGCTGCTAAAAGCCTAAAAGCTTAACAGACTTTAGTTCCTAGTCCTCACACCTTATATACTTTTCTGCTTCCTGCCATCACTTCCTGGGATTAAAGGCGTGTGTCACCATGCCTGGCTATTTCCAATGTGACATTGAACTCACAGAGATCCAGACGGATCTCTGCCTTTGGGATGTTAGGATTAAAGGTGTGTGTGCCACCCTGTTCTGGCCTCTATATCTAGTGGCTGTTCTGTTCTCTGACCCCAGATAAGTTTATTAGGGTGCACAATATTTTGGGGAACACAATATCACCACATTGACTACTGTATAATATTTCAATAACCAAACATTTCTAAATAAACTTTGATTAGACACACACATTTTAACCAGTCCTTCTAATTGTTGATCTTTGAAATTTTAATAACCATATACATCATCTCTAAGTTTCATCCTTTATGTACCTTAAATAACTTACTCAGACCTTCATAATTTGTGTAAACTTTCTAGTTTTCTATTCTGAAAACATCCAGCCATCTTAATTTTCATATATTTAAATTCCTCTTTAGTAAAACAATTTATATTATTACATCCTTCTACCATTTTATTTTGTTTACTGTTTATGAATATCACAAGACATGATAGCATTAACAAGTGAATTTACTATTTGTTGTAAGAAATTTCTCCCAGGTGGGGAGGAGGAGCTAAGCAATATGTGTTCCCTCTGATAAGGTCCTAAAGACATCAGAGTTCACCCTAGGAAACTCATGAGTTTATTGGGCTCATTTACCAAGCCTGGGTGAGGGGCTACTGTCAGCAGGGTGGGTACCCAAAAGCAGCCCATGTATAATGTCGTGGATACTGACTAGAGTTTCCTGGGTGTGTTAAGAGTCAAGGAGAAGTGAGTGAGGATGAGTACAATGGTCAGGACAAGAAGTCTGCTGTTGGCACAGACTTGGATAATAAACAGATTCTGGCTGGGCATGGTGGCACACACCCTTAATCCCAATACTGGGGAGGCAGAAGCAGGGGGAACTCTAGGAGTTTGGAGCTAGCCTGGTCTACATAGAGAGCTCAAGGCCAGCCAGGGGTGCATAGTGAGTTCGTAGCTGAAAACAAAACAAAAATGAAACACAGATTCTGGGATAGAAATACAGATGAGATGCTTGACTGATGGTTTGTCCCAAAGGTATGGGAGGCTGGAGTCAGGAAGACCTGAGAAAAAGAGGTCTCAGATATTTACATAAAATAATCTAGGTTCAGACAAAAACACAGGAAAGGAACAACATAGCAACACTTCTAAAGCTGTTGATAGGATTCTCTGGCTAGTTGGCTGGCTGCAGAAAGAGAAAAAGAGGGAGATTTTAAATATGGTTTGAAGGCCCTTAGACAGAATGAAGAGAATACAGAGGTCCAGAAAGCCTTAGAGAAAAGAGCGCTGTAGTTTTAACAAAGAAAAGAAAAAGAAAAAACCCAGATGCAACAAATATTTGCATTATATGTTTCACAACATACTGAGTATATTTCATAAATAAACTTTGGTTTGCTGTTAATTTGGAGTGGTTTGTACAAGGCGCAGGTAATAATTATAAGGAGAACAGACCAAACTTTGGCAGCAAAAGGAAGGAAAAGCAACAAATGACTAAAGGTGGAAAGAGAACGGGAGGAAGGAAGAGGAGCCTCACTTATGTGATGTTTGAGGAATGGCAGATACTGTTGTGATAATCCTAGATCTGCAGGTTTGCCTGTTGGATGGACACAGTTACTATGAAACATTAGTGATCTTACAGTCTTTAGTATGGCCCTCTCCAAGATGACCTCATTCTAGAGGATTGGTGTTACAAAAACATTTTATTGCTGAGTGGTTACAATCTTCATTTTATAAGAATAATTAAACCTTTTCTTTATTGAGTAATTTAGTGTGATGTAAGCAAATTAACTGGATGAGTACAAGTTTTAGAAGTCTGTCACAGTATTCAGTGTCTGAAGAGCATAATTTAATTTTTTTAGATTTATTTTATGTTCATGAATGTGCATCGCATGAGGGCCTAGTGCCTTGCCTGCAGAAGTTAGAAGAGGCTGTCAGATCCCCTGGAACTGGAGTTACAGATAGTTGTGAGCCACCATGTGGGTGCTGAGAACTGAACTTGGATCCTCTGCAAGAGCAACAAGTGTTCATCCATCTCTCTGGCACCAACATAATTTAAAAGTTAAAGAACCAGGGTTTCTTCTATATTGTAACGTGGCTGAGCTTCTGCAGGACTTAGCAACTGCTACCCATCATCATTGCTGTGTTTTGATTAGCTGCCTAAGCCAGAATGGACTCTGAGTCTCTTAACACTAGGCTGTGACCAGCCAAGGGTACATTCTACATCCCCTTCCTAGACTGCAGAGAGAAAAAGATGGGTCTTATCTGGGATTTTTCCTGATTAGAGACCAGGCTATAGCAGTCAGCCCAGACTCCAGAGGTCTTTGCAATTGTTAAGTGAGTTTAAGTCCAGAGTCTTTGTTTCCCTGTGACCCCTGTGTGAACTTTGTTTTTACCCCTAGATATCATTGGCATTCTGTAGAATATAGAAAAATGAAAAAAAACTCCTTGAACTTAATTTTCTCATAATCTAAATTCTGTCTCATTCCCCTGTTTTATGAATCTCTTTCAAATTTGTAGCTATTCCACATCCTTATCCCATTTGTTCTTGTTTCTCTATCAATTTAAATGAGCACACCAATTCTGTTTCCTATTCTTTTTTTTTCTTTTTTTCTTTTTGATTTTTCAAGACAGGGTTTCTCTGTGTTGCCCTGGCTGTCCTGGAACTTTCTTTGTAGACTAGGCTGGCCTCAAACTCAGAGATCAACCTGCCTCTGCCTCCTGAGTGCCAATTCTGTTTTCTAATTCCTTGTTAGAGTCCTCCCTTCCCCTGCCTTCACTTCCTCATTGAGGATGAAATATAGGACTTTGGTCATGCTAAGCAAGTGTGTTACTACTCAGCTATCTCCAGCCCTTCTTCCTACCTCAAAGTTGCACTCAGTTAAAATATGTCATTGGGAAATGTAAATAGACTTGTGTTTTAATCCCAACAACATTATCTGTGTAGCTATATTAAGCTGCAAGTTATAGAGAGAGGGCCTAATTCAGAGTGACGTACAGAAACATGTAAATCAGCTGCTGTAACTGAAAGATCAGCAATAGGCCAAGCTCCAGGGTTGATATGCCATTAAGAATTTGGCTTCCTTCTTTCTGCACCACAGACAGAGTCCCACCCTCTTCACAGGATGGCAGCGTGGTTGCCAGCCATTCCCATACCATGTACTTTTCTCCTGATGCCTAGTGATATTTACCAGCCTGCCCCTGCACCCTTTTAAAAATATCTTTTTTCTAGTATTATAGATCTTCTGAAAATTTTTATGTAAGAATATTTTTCATACAGTGTATTTTGATCATATTCTTTCCCCTTCCCAGTTCCTCCCAGATTCCTATCCAAAAACAAAACAAAAACTGAAACAAACAAACAAAAAACAACAATGGAAATGGAAATCATAACAGTTAAGCAAATAAACAAATCATTAAGACAAAAAAAAGTGTATGAAAAAAACATGGAGTTCATGGTCATGGAGCCTGTTCTGGAGTGTGATTGATATGCCCAATGACATTGTATTGGAGAAAACGAATTTGCTCATTCCCAGCAGATATCAATTGCAGATTGTTTCCTAGTTGGGGGTGGGACTTTGTGCCCACTTCTCTTTTTCAGTGCTGGGATTTTGTCTGGTTTGAATTTGTGTGGAACTTATATATGCTGTCAGTCCGTGTGAGTTCATATGTCTATCAGTCCTGTTAGATCTGGAAACATTTCCTTGGAGTCATCCACCACCTCCGGCTCTTAAAATCTTTCCACCTCCTCTTTCACATAGATCCCTTAGCCTTGAGGGGAGGGGTTTGGTAAAGACATCCTATTTAGGGCTGACTTCCAAAGTTGCTCACTCTCTACACATTGTCCAGTTGGGGGTCTCTGTGTTGATTACCACCTACTACTGCAGGAAGAAGCATCTCTGTTGAGGGTTAAGCAATTCTCTGCTCTGAGTCCCTGCCTAGTGTGGTAGTTTTGGGTTCCTGGTTGTGTCCATAGATCTTAATTGAGCTATATGTCTCTACCTTGAACCACCAGCTGGGATTGTTCTGGATTGCTCAGCAGATTGTATATCTGCTGTCCTTGATACACAAGCCCATAAGAAACCCTACTCAAGACAGAGTGACTACCTAGAGGAGGAAGAATTGGATGAATGGTGACAGCCATATTTTGAAGACATTTGAGTTGCATTTTGAAAATGCTTGCTTTCCTTTTTCTTTTTCAATTTTTTTTTTTTTTTTTGTCTTTTGTCTCTAGGGGCTGTTCCAACAAGCAAACGGACAGGCATTCCAGCTCCACGGGAACTCTCAGTAACTATCTCAAGAGAGAGGTCTGTGCCACGTGGTCCCTCCAGCTCAAAGAAGTTGGGCTCTAGTCCAACTTCCTCCTGTACTCCCACTCCTACCAAGCACCTGAGGACCACCTCTGCGAAACCTAAGCAAGAGCACGAGGGCACAGAGAAGTCTGTACTCGAGTCCCAGGTTCGGGAACTTCTGGCAGAAGCCAAAACCAAAGACAGTGAAATCAACAGGCTTCGAAGTGAACTAAAAAAATGTAAAGAAAGGTGGGCCCTAAGCACTGAGGACACCAATGCATCAGACCCAAGTGCAGAGGGAACGTCTGCCCCAGTAGGTGACACAGAACCTTTGATAAGAACCCTGGAGGAGAAGAACAAGACTTTTCAGAAAGAGCTTGCTGACCTAGAGGAAGAAAACAGGGCCTTGAAGGAGAAGCTGACTTACCTTGAACAGTCACCAAATTCAGAAGGGGCAGCAAGTCACACTGGTGACAGCAGCTGCCCAACCTCCGTAACCCAAGAGTCCAGCTTCGGAAGCCCAGTTGGAAATGAGTTGTCCAGTGAGACCGATGAGTATAGAAGAAGCGCACATGGAAGCGCATTACGGACATCGGGGTCTTCAAGCAGTGATGTCACTAAAGCCTCTCTGTCACCAGATGCCTCGGATTTTGAGCACATCACTGCAGACACCCCATCTCGGCCCCTGTCGGCCACCAGCAACTCTTTTAAGGGCTCCAAGTGCTCCCCTACTGCGAGCTCCCCAAACAATGCGAGTGAGCTGTCCTTGGCATCGCTAACTGAGAAGATCCAGAAGATGGAGGAGAATCAGCACAGCACCGCTGAAGAGCTGCAGGCCACTCTGCAGGAATTATCAGACCAGCAGCAGATGGTGCAAGAGCTGACAGCTGAGAACGAGAAGCTGGTGGATGAGAAGACCATTTTAGAGACCTCCTTTCACCAGCACCGAGAAAGGGCAGAGCAGCTGAGTCAGGAAAACGAGAAACTGATCAACCTCTTACAAGAGCGAGTGAAGAACGAGGAACCTAGCGCCCAAGGAGGGAAAATCCTTGAGCTGGAGCAGAAGTGCACAGATATTCTTGAGAAGAGCCGCTTTGAAAGAGAGAAGCTGCTCAACATTCAGCAGCAGCTGACCTGTAGCCTACGGAAGGTCGAGGAAGAAAACCAAGGAGCTATAGACATGATTAAACACCTGAAGGAAGAAAATGAAAAGCTGAATGGGTTCCTAGAACACGAACGGTGTAATAATAGTGTGATGGCTAAAACTTTGGAGGAGTGTAGAGTTACCTTGGAAGGCTTGAAAATGGAGAATGGGTCCTTGAAGGCTCATTTGGAGGCTGATAAGCAGAAGGCCGTGGAGGCCAGCAGTACCGTGGGGCAGACAGCAGAGAACTTCGAGGTTCAGGAAATGCTGAAGGTGGCTCGAGCCGAGAAAGATCAATTGCAACTGTCTTGCACGGAGCTCAGACAAGAATTGCTAAAGGCAAATGGTGAAATTAAACACGTTTCCAGCCTGCTAGCGAAGGTAAGGAGAGGGCTCTCAACTAGTGTTTGTTGACATTTCTCTTCAAGACCTTAATATCATGGAGCAAAGAGAATCAGTTGTCCAACTGTGTTTGTGAATCCAGCATTCTAGTTTGAAGATCTATTAGAATTTAGACAGATTGGCACTGGGGATTCCAAGTAAAAACACTCAGATTTCTGTACAGGTAGTTCAAAGTTTAATGGAAGTATAGTGAATTATATCAGATGGTGTGATGTAGTTATGAAGAATATCAGGGGTGGGATGCATCTTGGTGGTAGACTCTTTCTTTCATAGCATCCTTGAGGCTTTAGCTTTGATTCCTAGCACCACACAAAAATAGGATAAAATAAAATTTAGAACCATCCTGTATACATTGATTGACTTTTTGATGCATTTAATGCTTTCTGAGCATATTCTCAGCACTGGCTCTTTTAAATGTTGTTTTAAATGCCAGCTAGTATTTATCATGTAACTGTTTTATATATTCACTACTCCACTGTTATTGCCATGTGTGTATTGTTGGTTGTTTATGTTCTTTCTGGTCTTGGAATATTAAAAGTAAATTTTTTTATATCTCTGATTATTTCTTCAGGAAAAATTCCTAGACGTTGACTTAGTGAGTCAAAGAGTATAAACATTTTAAAGACTTTCATCACATTTAGCCAGATTGCCCGCCAGAAATAATATGCCAATTTGTTCCCACCAGTTCATGAGAGTACTTGCTTCCTTGAGCCTTTGCCAAAACTTGGTACTAAATTATGTCATTCAAATCTGTTAATCATTTCCTGAAATTATTTTAACGGAGAACCCAAGATGAAATAAGTGGTCCTGGCTTTCATTTTAAAATAACTCTTTTGATTTGGCTGGGATGTTGTTATATGATGATACAAGACTTTTGGTGGTGATTGTGTGACAGTCATCTGCCTCACAGTGCTGGCTTCTTGTCCTGTCTTTCCAGCTTTGGGTTCATGACTTGGGGTGCTGCTGGGGAGAGAGGGGGAAAGCATTCCCACCTTATTTCATGGCTGCTGGTGTTCCAAAAAACAGTTAAAGCTGTGAGCTCCTGGGGAGGTTTCTGCCTGTTGCCTGTCTGTTTTAGGTCAGTCAGTTGCAACCCAGTTCTGTACTCAGATGTCTTGTGGTCTTGGCGGGAGGTTGTGGAGGTTGTGTGTGTTGTGTCCGTTGTGTCCGTGTTGTAAATCCACAGGTATTTTATTGAAGGAGTGGAAGCATTAGTGGTTATGAGCCAGATGCTCGTTTGAATTGTATGTTGACAAATGAAGCTTTGCATTAAGTCACCTTGTAAAGTAAGAATGTTCTCTTTTGTTGTTTAAAGATCATTTGTTACCTATTGTATAAAATATTTAATCTCCCAGATGGACCTTCTTTAAAATCTTTTTTTAGACTTATTTTAATTTGTATGAGTGTTTTGCCTGTATGTATGTATGTGCATCACACATGTACCTAATGCCCATAGATGTCAGAAGAAGGCATCAGATCCCCTGGAACTGGAGTTACAGATGGTTGTGAGTTGCCATGTGGATGCTGGGAATAGTACCTGTGTCCTCTTAGGTGCTCTAAAATGCTAAGCTACCTCCAGCTCCCCATTTATCTTCTTGAAGTCTTTCCTCAGCTGCTGCTGAATGTTGAGCAGCTTCTCTCTTTCTGAATTACTGAGTGCCAAGTATCTGTTTAAGCAACAGAAAACAAAGTTTAAGAGGTCTGGGATTTGCTTTCCCAGTGTTGATGTAAAAGACTTATAGATCAGTACTTTGTATACATGGCAGTGCAATATCACAGACCTGGAATCTTAATACCTATAAAAGGAAGAACCCTGTGTAAGTAGCATTACACCTCATGTATTTTTTCACTTCGACTCCTAACTAAACACTGGCTAGACTCCTACAGTCAGTACATAATAATTCTAGTTGGCAGAAAATCAGTAAATATATGGGCTATGTGGATAACAGTTTAATTATTTAAGAACAGCTTTATTTGAAGTGTGCATTTGTGTGTTGTGCTCCACAGAAAACATGCATTTTCTCTGTCCTCCAAATAGATTATATTTATAAAAGAAACTCTAGATTTTGTTGCCTTTACTTTGACTAAGCTATAAGAAAGACCAAATTTATACATTTAAATCCAAACAGGGTAGGGTAAAGTTAAAGAATTTTACTGAAGAAATGAGGAAGGAAAACAAATTATAAAAACTCTTTTACAAAGCTGGGCGATAGTGGCTCAGGCTTTTAATCCCAGTACTCAGGAGGCAGAGGCAGGTAGATCTCTGAGTTTGAAGCCAGCCTACTCTACACAGCGAGTTCCAGGACAGCCAGGGCTACACAGAGAAATTCTGTCTTGGGTGGGGGGTTGGGAGGAGGTAGGTTACAAGTGGAACTTTTACATTAATCTAACTAGTTCACTGTATTTGTGGACTGTGCCACACGTACTCTGTTCTTTTACACAGAAAGGTGAAATATTATAATTCTGTCCATATAAGTTTGTATACATATCCTGATACATATCAACTGAGAAAAAAATGTCTAAAAGATATACAGCAAAATGTTGGCAGATTTCCCTCCAAGTGGTAGGATTAAAGGCAATGCTTGTTTTCTTTTCTATACTTTTCTGTAGTTTACTAAATCTTCTATAATGAATATAATCATTTGTTTAGAAAAATAAGCTATTTAAGATGTCAAATTACTTAACGTTCTTATTTAGTGTAATGCTCCGTAATTCAGAAAAGAAAGGTTATTTGAGCTGCTAGTTCAAGATGCTGGAAGTCTGAAGTGAGGCAACTGTGTCTGGTGAGGGCTCCGTGTGGCTTCTACTTATAGTAGAATGGGAAGAAGAAACTACCTCATGTGATGAGAGAGTGAGCAGAGCTGCCCCTTTCCTATAACAGTCCCCTGAGCAAGAGAGACCCCATGAGACTGCACCTGTATACTCACGAGGGCAGTACCTCCTCCTAATCACTCCAAACGGCCTCACCTCCGGTATTCATGACTTTTCTCATGGCTGTGTGAAAACACATAATAAACACTTACGAGAGGAAGGATTTATTTTGGTTCACAGTTTGAGGGTACCGTCTGTCACAAGAGGGAAAGCATGGCAGCAGGAGCCTGCGGTAGCTACTCACCCTGTAGTCCGGAAGCAGAGAAAGATGAATGCTGTTGCTCATCTTACTTTCCCTGTGTTCAGCCCTAGACCCCAGCCCAGGAGATAGTGCCATCTGTAGTTAGGATGGGTCTTTTCTCTTCAGTTAAACCTTTCTGGAAACGTCTTTATAGACACACCAGATGTGTTTCCATGGTGATTCCAAATCTAGTCAAGTTGACAGTTAAGATTATTCATAATTCCTCCTAATACCACCACACTGGAAATACAATTTCAACATGAGTTTGAGTGAAGACAAACCATATTCAAACTGTAGCACAGACTGATGGCTCAGTGTGTCCCCAGGGCAGAGTATCAACTAAGCCCTAACAACCATGGATTCCAGTAGTGATACTGAAGGAACCCATGCCCAAAGGAAAACAGAACATGAAGATTAAACTGTACAGCCAGCATGTCTATGCATCCCTCATCACATGCCTTTTGACATTTGTGCCTGGTTCCCCGAGCAGGTCTCTGATCTTAAAGCCCCGTGAAAAGTGGTGGATTAAGGAAGGTTGGTTTTGTCAGTGGGAGCCAGATGCTCTTTGGGGCTCTGCTCCTTTGCTTACATGTAGTTCCACTGGAGAGTGCTACTTCTCCCTGGGGACAGATCTTGGCTACCCCTTACCTCAGTTTCCTTCTCTAACTTCCTTTCTTGGTGTTGGGTTTATTTTCTTAGGTGTGCTACGGTCTCTAATGAGGTAAGGACACACACTGCACCATTCTCTTCCTTGAACTTGACCTCAGAACTCATCTGTGAGAGCAGTGATGCCTCCACCTCTTTGTCCTTTGTATGTTTGGGGGCAGCACCTACTCTCCACAGTTTCTCTAGATACAACCCTGCTTTTGCAGCTCACTGTTAGTTCTCAAGGCAAAATTCAAATTTCTAGCTTCATCTCTGAGTTTTCTATAGCCTTTTTAAAAAGAGATTTATTTTATTATATATACAATGTTCTGTGTGCATGCATGTCTGCATGCCAGAAGAGGGCATCAGATCTCATTATAGGTGGTTGTGAGCCACCATGTAGTTGCTGGAAATTGAACTCAAGACCTTTGGAAGCACAGACAGTGCTCTTAACTGCTGAGCAATTTCTCCAGCCTGCCATTTTTTTTTTTTTAAATAGCAGAAGTGTAAATATACTAGCGTAACTCATTCCTAAGCAGAATAGCATTTAAAAAAAACACAAACAACAACAAAATCCCCACCAGATTTAGGTCAATAAGAATGCAATATGATGCAATATGGCCGCCTCTGTTTTCAGTAGAATGAAACAGAAGAGTTTGCAGTAGCCATATTAGCTGTCAAAATAAAAACAGCCAACACAACACACATTCTTCCTCCCGGCAGAACTCTCAGACTGTCATTCTTGTGCTTTACTGTATGCTTTATACTCTAACATTATGGTTTCTCCGCATAGTAGATATTTAATAAATTCTGTCAAATAGGTGGATGAAAGTTTATAATTTATTTTTTATTTTTTTTTATTTTCGAGACAGGGTTTCTCTGTGTAGTTTTGCACCTTTCCTGGAACTCGCTTTGGAGACCAGGCTGGCCTTGAACTCACAGAGATCCGCCTGGCTCTGCCTCCCCAGTGCTGGGATTAAAGGCGTGTGCCACCACCGCCCGGCGAAAGTTTATAATATTTTAATAACAACTAATATTGTAGTGTTCTCGTGTGTTCTAGATACGCTCAAGACTATCTTTTTTGTTTTCTTCCCATAAGGACAATGGCTATGAGTTAAGTACTAGATAAAGTCTACTGGAGAGGAATGTTAGTTTTGCTGGATATTGGTTACAAACACTTCTTAAATGACGAAAGCTGCCAGGCGTTGGTAAAAATGAGTAGCTCAGCTGCTTGATTGACAGCTTTCAAACCCTTCCCTTGTCACCAGTGCAGTGGCAACTGTCCTAAAGCTCAGCAAAGCAGCAGTTCAAGTTTGGGCAGAGACCCAAACCAGCTGGTGACTACTGTCACCTTGTGGTGAGGTTCAGTGTCTTCCCCCTGGCCCCTCTTACCCTCCCCACCCCTTCTGGAAATCACTGCTGCTGTCCACCAAGCAGTTACCTGGAGACCGTCACCCTGACAACCTGAGAGAGACTTTCTTCCAGCTGCAGAAACAGCCCCCGCTGTCACGGCTGCTGTACAAGCTGCTGTTTCTATCTCCACCCACTTTGCAGATGTTCCCACTTTGGTCAGGAAGGAACACTTCTACCTGAAGCAGATCTAACAACTTACACACTGGCCTTAAAACAGGCCTTCCTGCACAGACTGGTGACCAGTGACTGTATGTGGGTCTGGTCCTGCCTTCTCTAACTGTATGTACAGTCCTCCCCACTCTGTCTCATGAGGGTAGTCCAGAAGACCTCCCTCTTTTACACTATGCTCTTGTGCTGCAGCATGGTCTCCAGTGAAGCTTTTGTCATTTATTACCTACTCGTGGTTTTATCTTGGGTAGAGTCGGCTGAGGTAGTTGCACCAGGAGCAGATCACACCAAGGGCTGCTAGAAAATGTCTAAAGGACTCCTGGGAGCAGAGGAAAGCTGAGAGCTGTGGACGGTGAAGTACTGTAGAGAACGGAGAACTGAGAAAGGCAAGGAATGAAGAGGAAGACTGTAGAGGAGCTGCAGGGAGACAAGTGACCCTACCATTGGGAGAGTTCCAGAGAGGCCCCAAGATCGAGGAGCTCTGACACTGAGGACTGACCAACAGAGGCTAGATCCTGAGCTGCTGACATTCAGAGCATACTGTACACTAGAGAGTCCAGAGCCACTGATGTCAGGTCTGACAGGCATCTTGTCAGATTTCTGTCCCAACAGAGTGAAAGAACTCTGGATCATTTAACTATAGCTTTTACTGTAGACATCATGTTATTTTTTTCTTTTTTAAGATTTATTTTTATTGTTTTAAATTATATCTAAGAGTGTATGTGTGTGTGTGTGTGTGTATGTGTGTGTGTGTGTGTGTGTGTGTGTGTGTGTGTCTATTCACACAAGTGCAGGTGCCCATGGAGGCCAGAGGTGTCAGATCCCCTGGAGCTGGATTGAGACTGTTATGAGCTGCCTCACATGGTGCTGGGGACCAAACTCAGGTACTATAGAAGAACTTCAAGTGCTCTTAACCTCTGAGCCATCTCTTCAGCCCCTATCTATTATTTTTTCAATTGTACAGACCAAGGCAGAGAACAATTATTAGCCTAATTTGTTAATTGCTGAAGTCAGGGTTCAAAGCTAGGTCAGACCATATGTATTACACATATCTACATGGACTTAACACTGCCTCTTGAAATGAAAGACAGCAAGTGGTGGTAGCCCGCGCCTTTAATCCCAGCATTTGGGAAGCAGAGGCAGGAGATCTCTGAGTTCAAGGCCAGCCTGGTCTACAGAGTAAGTTCTAGGACAAACAGGACTACACAGAGCCCTGTCTCTAAAGAAAAGAAATGGGGCTGGAGAGATGGCTCAGTGGTTAAGAGCACTGACTGCTCTTCCAGAGGTGTTGAGTTCAATTCCCAGCAACCACGTGGTGGCTCACAACCACTTGTAATGAGATCTGGTGCCCTCTTCTGGCCTGCAGGGACACATGCAGGCAGAATACTGTATACATAACAAATTAATAAATCTTAAAAAAAAAAAAAAAGAAAATAAATGAAAGACAAAAAACGGGATCGTGCGCAGAACAGATCTAACAACTTATATACTGGTGTTAAAACCAACAGCCTTTGGTTCAGAGAAAGCAAAGCCCCCCAATACTAGGAGAACTTTACTGTTTTGGTAAGGTGGGGGAAATTTGCAGCAAAACACAGAACCATGAAGATAGTGGTTTGGGCTGGGCATGATGGTACACACCTGTAATCCCAGGTACTTGGTTGGTTGAGGCAGGAGGATTATGTATTTGAGGCCAGTCTGAGTTAAATACTGACTGTATTTCAAAAAAAGAACGAGGGGGCGGGGATGAAAAAGGGAAAAGAGGAGGGGAAGGTAAGGATTTGAAAACCACTTATTGAACTGTAATTCAAAAGTGAACAAATCGGTGGTTGTGCAGCCCCCACCCCAGTCTGATTGATGGCTCTCATGAGGAAACTGAACCTAGTGACAGCTAACTCCCAAGTCACATCCCTCCTAGCCCCTGGCAGTCTGTAATCTGCTTTCTGGTTCTTCAGATTTGACTCTGCCAGGCGTTTCAAGGAATCATTCATCGTGGGGCCTTTTGTCTTTGCCTTTCTTCACTTAGCATGTTTTTTTTTTTTTTCATGGTAAATCCATGTGTGGCATGTGTCAGAATTTTTTCCTGGCTAATATTGCGTTGTACAGATATGCTGCTCCATTCAATAATTAGGGTTATTTCTCACTGTCTTATATAATGTCTCTTGAGGGTCACACTTTCCTATTTAATTTATGAAATTCAGTTTGTTTTGTTGTTTAAATCTTTTGTTTGAGTTTGTTTGTTTTACATTTTTAATTTATTTATTTTGCTTTGGGTGCATGCGTTACAGCTTACATGTGGAGGTCAGAGTTTATTTCCTCTGTGGGGCCTCTGAAGCAAACTTAGGTCAGGCTTGGTGGCAGGTGCCTTCACTGCCTGTTGGCTTGATGATGGCCTGGTCTGAGGAATCTTAAAAAATAATTATAGAGTCACATTTACAGTTGAGAAAGATTGTCTGACCACAGACCAGAAAGTCAAGGGCTGACCAGGTTGGGATGGGAGGACAAGGAGAGACATTTAGATGATTAGGAGTTTGATCCAGTAGGGTTTGGTGAGTCCTGGTTGGTTATTGGGATTGCAGAAAGAGGCACTTCACTCCCTGCACAGACTCAGGCCTAGGTGGCTGTATCTATGGTTGCGCTGTTTCCCAAGAGAGCACATAGACCCCAGAGCAGCGTGAGGAGAGTTATCTGGGAGCAGGAACAACATTCAGACCTGCTCACCAAGGCTTTCATCAACTCCTGTCTGACATGATGGCTGCTCAGCTTCTAGGCCAAGTGTGTCCTAGGTCAAGACCTCTGTCTCCCTCTGCCCCCCTTTCCATTAGAAATAGTAAAAATGTGTGTAACGATAATGTCCTGATGCATGCACATTCTTAGCTTTATAACGTTTAACTCTGTTGGAGGAGGCACTATTGAAAAGGGCAGGTGAGGACTAGAGCGAAGGCTCAGCAGTTACGAGCATTGGCTACTCTTCCAGAAGACCTGGGTTCGATTCCCAACACCCACATGGTCCTTACAACTGTCGGTAACTTCAGTTCGAGGAGATCTGATAGCCTGTTTTGACTTTTGCAGGCACCAGGCATGTTGATGGCACATAGATACACATACAGCCAGAATACCCATACACATAAAACAAAATAATTTTTAAAGAAGAGAAAAGGGTAGGGATGACTCTTAACATCTTTGACTGTTCTCCATTCTTAATTTTTTTTTTTAGTATTCAAAATTATTTAATGGACAGTATAATAACTAAATTTAGTAAAATGACCAACTCTGGCTGATGTGTTGCACACTGATAGGTTATTTGCCTGGCATGCTCAGGGCCCTGGGTTCATCCCAACACTGCCAAAACAGTCTCCAAGCTGGCATCGTGACACAAGAAGCAGTAGCTTTAGAAGCCAGGCTTCTTCTCTGGGCAGCACCACCTCCCTGTGTTCATATCAGACAGAACAACTTCAGCGTGGCTGGAATTCATTCAGAATTGATTGACCTACCTCTAGCCCACCCTGGTCTCTGTTATTGGTGTGTCACTATTTGAGTAGGAGAGAAAATGATTTCTCAAAGGTGGGCCTGATTTTCCAAGATGCTATCTTTGCCCTCAGAACCTACTAAACACAGCTGTAAACTAAAA